>NW_006922299.1:540248-551426 GCF_000298275.1 Orycteropus afer afer | reverse complement strand
GCAAATCTTGGACAATTTTCTCAGTGGTTTTGTTTTTCTCTTCCTGTTCTGGAATTCCAATGACACGTAAGTTATTCCTTTTGATGGTATCCCAGTTGTAAGGATTTTTGCTTTCTTTATGTTGAGGCATAATCCATACTGAAGGCTGTATGATCTTCATCCATAAGTGCTTCAAGTCTTCTTCACTTTCAGCAAGTAAGGCTATGTCATCTGCATATTGCAGGTTGTTAATGAGTCTTCCTCCAATCCTAATGCCACATTCTTGTTCATATAGTCCAGTTTCTCAGATTACTTGCTCAGAATACACATTGAATAAGTATGGTGAAAGGATACCACCCTTTCTTGATTTGAAACCATGCAGTATCCCCTTGTTCTGATCAAAAGACTGCCCCTTGGTCTCTGCATAGGTTCCTCATGATCACCATTAAGTGTTCTGGAATTCCCATGTTTTGCAATGTTATCCATAATTTGTTATGATCCACACAGTCAAATGCCTTTGCATAGACAGTAAAACACAGGTAAACTTCTTTCTGGTATTCTCTGTTTTCAGCCAAGATCCATCTGATATCAGCAATGATATCCCTCATTCCATATCCTCCTCTGAATCGGATTTGAATTTCTGGCAGTTCCCTGTTAATATACTGCTGCAACTGTTTTTGAATTATCTTCAGTAGAATTTTACTTGTGTGTGATATTAATGATACTGTTCCATAATTTCCACATTCTGTTGGATCACCTTTCTTTGGAATGGGCACAAATATGGATCTCTTCCAGTCAATTGGCCAGGTAGCTATCTTCCAAATTTCTTGGCATAAAAGAGTGAGCATCTCCAGCACTGCATCCGTTTTTATTGAAACATGTCAATGGGTACTCCATCAATTCCTGGACTCCCCCCCCCCCTTTTTTTAACCAATTCCTTCAGTGCAGTTTGGACTCCTTTCAATACCATTGGCTCTTGATCATATGCTACCTCCTAAAATGGTTGAACATCAACCAACTCTTTTTGGTACAATGACTCTGTGTATTCCTTCCATCTTCTTTTCATGCTTCCTGAATCATTCAATATTTTGCATTGTTCAGTATCAGCAATATCAAGTTCTAAGTTCAGTGTTCTTGCTAAATGGATTATTTTTCCACCCATGCTTTCCATCATATTATCCTGATCAAATGCTTGGAGCATATTCACATAATGCAGCAATGTTTTCCAAATCCCCTGCATGCATTTTCCTATAACTTCCTCCCAGGCAGATGCAGTGTTCCAGAAACAGTGAAGAATATCCTAATTCTTCCAGAAACTGCATAATGTTACTGCACCTCTTTCTATTGGAACTTTGTCTGAGCAAAGGTAGTCCATAGGTAGTATGCCTTGAAAGTGGCAACTGCACCTTGATCCACTGGCTGAATCACAGCTGTCATATTGGGAGGTAGCAAATTGCAGGCTGCAACACTGTATATGCTACGTATTGAAAACTGTAAGATGTTTTTTGGGAAAAAAAAAAAACCCACAGACAGTCATAAGTGTGGTTAATCACAACTCAAATACATAGTATGTTGGGGACTATGTGTACCTTGGTGTCAGTTTTCCTGGGGCTTTGTTATGAATTGAATTGTATCCCTTCCCCACCCCACCCCCAAAATATGTTACAATCCTAACACCTATACTTGTGGGTGTAATCCCATTTGGAAATAGGGATTTCTTTGTTATGTTAATGAGCTCCTGTAAGTGTGAGATATGTCTTAAGCCTAATCACTTTTTCAATACATCAAAGCAGATTAGGCACACAGCAAGCAAGCACAGATGGAGGAAAGATAGATGCCATGTGGAGATTGCCAAGGAACTGTGGAATGCTAAGGCTGGAGCTGAGATCAGGATTTTCCCCTAGAGCCCACAGGGAGAAAGAGAGAGAAAGCCTTCTCTCTCCTTCAGAGTGAGCCCTGAATTCAGACTTCTAGCCTCCTAAACTGTGAGAAAATAAATTTCTGCTCATTAAAGCCACCCACTTGTGGTGTTTCTGTTACAGCAGACCAGGAAACTAAGACAGGGCTTGTTCGTGAGTTCAGGAACATTAGCCATTTCGGTATCAAAAATACTTGTCATAGTGAAAACACACCAGACTTAGGCTCTGCTAGAAATGAAAACAAAGAGTTTTACTGAAAGGCTGCAGTCTGCTGTTTCCTATATCTTAAGATAACAAGATTATGCTTTTACAAAGACTCAACAGGAATGGAATGAAGATCTCAGTGAATGAAGTCTAATTTGGAGGAGTCAGGAAATCACGACTAAGACTTGGTTAACTGATGCTTGCTTCACCTTGGTTACGGAGTCATGATGGAGCTATAGGCGCCATCTTAACCTTATCAATTCTAATGCTATTTCCTAAGCCCCAGGGATGAGTTTGAGTTAAGGCATTCTTTTTAGATGGAGCTGAGTAAACATTCTCACCAGACATCTTCAACAAACAGTTCCTCATCCAAGCCAGATTCCTGACCCTGCTCTCTTTGTGTTACAAGTAGTTAAACTTTTACCAAAAAAACTGAATTGTCTCTTTAGAACAGTAGAAATAAGGATTTCAGGTTAATTCAGCATGGAGTTTTAATTTAGGCCTGGTGTCACCCCATTTCACTTACACCAGTACCTCTGTCTTAAAATTCACTTACACGTCCTCATGGCTTCTCTTAACCCTACGTTTCCTGGTGAACATTCCTAGTGCCACAGAAATGATTTCACCAGGGACATTGATGAGGGAGATGGGAGACCCAGTGTCTAGGTTTCAGCACTCTTCTATCAGAAAGGTGTTTTTTCTTTCCTCTCTTGACACTGTTTTTACGATTCTCTCAGTTTTCTTAGAGGCATATAATGTCTGAAACCATGCTTCACTTCTACTGATGCTAAGTAAACATGTCTGTACTATTCATTTTCATTGAAGATTGTCGTTTATCTAACACATTTCTTGACAGAGAACAGGCACAAAATAGCCCCAGTGTGAAGCACAGAGTTTTCTAAGAGGTGAAACACTAAGATAAATCAGGTTGCCCATAAATCGTGTGCTGAAGCAACAATCCAGAGAGGAGCAGAACTGTGGGAGATCAAGATTGTAATGATGGGAGGTGTGTGAAGGACCATAGTGGACACTGTTGGTACCCTACCCAGACCCCCAAAACCAGCTGGGGCATCAGTCCTCCAGACATTAATAGGTCACTGTTGTCCCTTCTAGAACTGTCTTTGATCAAAAGGAAGCTGACTTATCCAGGAGATTTTACAGACACACAAAGTAGAGGCAGCTCACAGCCAGTGACTGAGTGACATGGGAGACAAGGTCCCTTGCACTTGAAGCCGCATTCAGGTTCTGCCTGCTCACACAATCTCAGTAGAGAGCAACTGGGTGCTGGCAATGTGCCATTTCTTTTCTTTGATCTTTTAATAGGTTTATTCAGATGTAACTCACTTAGCATACAATTCACCCATTTAAAGTATATAATTCAGTGGTTTTTACTATATTCACACAGTTGTGCAACCATGTCACAATCTAGTCTTGAAACATTTTCTTCTCTCATAAAATTCTCCCATTTGCAGTCCTTCCCCAACCCTGTCATGCTCCCCTCCTACCTGTAGGTAATTACTCATCTCCTTCCAGTCTCTACAGATTTGCCTGTTCTGTATATTTCATATCAATGAATCATACAATATGTGGTCCTTTATGACTGGCTTCTTTCACTTAGTATAATGTTGTCAAAATTCATCTATGTTGTAGCATGTGTCAGTACTTCATTCCTTTTTATTGCCAAGTGGCATTCCATTGTAGGGATGTTGTTATGTTGTTGTTATATGCCATGGAGTCGGACCCAACTCATAGCGACCCTCCTTGGGTTTCCGAGGCAGTATCACTACAGAAGTAGATTGCCCAACCTTCCTTCCAAGGACAGACAACATTTTATTTATCCATTCATCAGATTATGGACTTTTGAGTTATTCACACTTTTTTTCTATTATGGATAATGATGCTATGAGCTTTTATGTACAAGATTTTTGTGTGTGTGGACATATATTTTTATTTCTCTTGGGTATATACCTAAAAGTGGAATTGCTGGGTAACATGATAACATATATTAAAGTTTTTGAGGAACTACCAAACAGTTTTCCAAAGGAGCTTCACTATTTTACATTTCCACTGGCTGTGTATGAGGGTTCCAATTTCTCCATATCCTTACCAACACTTGTTATTATTTGTCTTTTTCATTACAGAATCTTAGTGGGTAGAAGCTCTGGTAGCACAGTGCCTAAGGCACTTGACTGCTAACCAGAAGGCTGGTGGTTCAAAGTACCAGCCACTCCTTGGAAGGAAGGTTGGGCAATCTACCTCTGTAGTGATACTGCCTTGGAAACCCAAGGAGGGGTCGCTATGAGTCCAAGCCAACTCGACAGCACATAACAACAACAACAACAGTGGGTATGAAATGGTACCTCATTGTGGTTTTTATTTGCATTTCCCTAATGACTAATGATGCTTAGTATCTTTTGGTGTGCTTGCTGGCAATTTGGGGAGCTATGGTGGCATAGCACCTAAGGCATTTGACTGCTAACCAGAAGGCTGGTGGCTCAAATCCACCAGCCACTCCTCAGAAGGAAGATCGAGCAATTTACTTCTGTAGTGATACCACCTCAGAAATCTGAGGAGGGGTTGCTATGAGTCGAATCTGACTTGATGGCAGTGAGTTTGGTTTGGCTTTTTGACTGGCAATTTGTATATCTTCTTCTGAGAAATGCCTATTCAAATCATTTGCCAATTTTTAAATTGGATTATTTGTCCTTTTATTATTAAGTTGCCTGGAGAAAAGCAAGAATAGGGGACCAGTGACAGGTTCTGTCTATAATTCAGAGCATGTGCTGATACTCCCTATCTCTGAGACATAAAAGAGGGCCCATGCCCAGTACAGCTGTTTGTGTTTGCCTGTGTGAAGCAGATACTAGATCACTACTGAGGTCTTTGAACCCTCAAACACTTCACTGACACTTTTCATGCATATTGTTCACTGCAGAGCATCTCATTGGTGTATTCCAGATGTATTTAAACTTTTGTTTAATACCAAAACTCAAAACTCACTGCCATCAAGTGGATTCTGACTCATAGAGAACCCCACTGGTTTTCCAAGACCATTAAATCTTTACCGAAGCAGACTTCCTCATCTTCTTCCACGAAGCCGCTGGTGGATTTGAACCACCATCCTTTTGGTTAGAAGCCAAATGCCTTAACCACTACACCTACTCCAAAAACTCACTGCCATCAAGTTGATTCTGACTCATAGCGACACCCTTTGGGTTTCTGAGGTGGTAAATCTTTATGGAAGTGGATTGCCCGATCTTCCTTCCATGGAGTGGCTGGTGGGTTTGAACCGTCAATCTTCTAGTTAGCAGTCAAATGCCTTAGGCACTACACCACCAGAGCTCCTTACTACACCTACTAGAAGGACCCAATAAAACAAAATAACTTTGGTTGAAGCTGGAGTAGGGGTTCAGCCCCAACCACTTACCCCCACACTTTCTAGAAGCCACCAGGAGGGTCCTCATAATCCACTTTGAAAATCATTACAATACAATGACTATTTTATGGATACTTTGGCCATGATCTATAGCAGTAGCCTGTATAAAATTTCTTTGGAAGACCACAAACACGTTAAAGACACTCTCTACGACATTTTGAAGCAAGATGTAGATGTCAGGTAGGATTCGCTCAGTAGGAATTTCAAAGATGCTGGGCCCCAGACTCCCCTCCATTAGGCAGGCTCTGGGTCTTTAGGGGTCCTACTAAACATATCTAGAAGAGCAAAATTTATAAATATCTGAAATTTCTAACAGGGGCAAATGTTAATTATTGATCTGCATATTATCTTTAATTATGAAAATTCCAATAGAAGCTTAAGTTGGAAAGGGAGATATTCAAATTTCATGTGCATTCTGAAGCATTACATAAAATGTGTGTGTGTAAATATGAAGAAAGACAGAAAGAATTCACAAAAAGTGAACCAAATTGTTGTGTTACTATGGTAATTTATGGGGAGCTATTTTCTATTTTTTATAACATTTTCCTTAATATTATATATTTTTTTTTCAATGAAAAAAGCCTTAAAAAATTCTTTGCTGGGAGATAAATTGTAAAAAGAAAACTAAAAAAAAGTGTTATAAGAGCAAAAATGTTTTCTGAAGTGTATCAGAAAGAAGCGGTTCCTCCTCTCATCATCCCATCAGCATCATTAAGATGGAAAATCAAAAGCTGTTCTCACAAACAACTGCCAGAATCGTGCAGATCCCAAATGGAAATTTCATAACTGTTTCCTCAAACCATTACACAGAGGAATTATGAGTATAAAAGACAACTTGGCCAGTGATGTGTTCCATGTTTCAGAATACTCCATAAATTCAGGTCCTTAAATTACTACAGTTTGTATGAGAATATGAGATGTCTCCATATGCAAATGTTTGTGATGTTTTTGAACACAAATCTTTTCATTACTTCATTGTGAAATAATTGGTTAGTGATACTCCTGAGTTTTCCTATCAGGATTCTATATATTGCTTGCTTAGAATCTACCCAAAGTTTAAGAAATTTTCATCTGCTCCACTTTTTTCTGATAGTAAGTAATATTTGAAATATCAGAAGACCTAAGATGACAATCTCAAATGATTAATGCACTCCCTTTAGATAGTGAAAGGCAGTTATTTTCATCAAAGGATTAACATCTCAATTTGGAACAATAAAGAAACTTGTAAATCATCCTTAACTAACTCTTACACATAGTTCTGTAGTTACTTGGTTTGTTTATTTTTTCTGTTGTTTTTACCTCAGAAAAATTGGAAAGACCAGTTTATGCTTTTTCCACTCTATTGAATGTATTTGAGCGTTTTTTTGTTTGTTTGTTTTTTTAGTTTTTACAACTGCCTCAAAAAAGCTTATGCATTGGGAAAACTCCATAATTTATTATTTTTAATCAAAAAGCCACCTTTCCATCCCCAGGTAAAGGACACCATCTTACAGAGAAGCTGACTTCCTGTCCATTTTTCCTCATTGTTTGTCTCCACACCTACCTGCCCATTTTACTCTGCTCTTGAGTCAAGACATTCTTGGGCCAGAAATAATGTTGCCCTCAATGTGGGGATAGAGTTGGAGAGAGAGGAAGGAGAGAGAACAAAGGCCAGGCTGAACTCTTGGGAAAAGAGACAGCAGAAGAGGGTCGGCAAATGGCTTCATGATGTGATCTTAATAGTGACTTCATTTTTTTATAGATGGTCACAGGGGGAACCTGGGTCTAATAAGCACTTCTGATTTATGCCAGTAAAATCATTTCCAATAAGATATCATCTCTCCCACTGTCAGATGTCCCTTCCCTAGTGTAGAGAGGCCAATTAAAAGGAGGATGTATCTTACTTATTGTGCTGCCAGTAGGTGAGACAAGTGGTAGAGTCAAGCTGGAGAAACATACCCCAAATAAGTTGGCAGGGGACACAAAGCAAGAGTTGGGAACCATGGAGTCAAGGAATCAAGCATGATAAAAAAATATGAGGAACAAGTTTCAACAGGCAAATGAGAATTGTATATAAGAAGTCTAAAACGGAGTAGAATGCCGTCAGATGAGTTTTCCCACTTTAATAGATGGTGTGGCTCCATTTCATGGATGAAAAGAAAACTATAAGGGGACTTTTGAAGTCTAAGTAGATATTTGCTTATTCTAGTTGGGTTCACAAGATCACAAAAGAAACGCCACAGAACTTAATCCATTGAGCATACCAGCGGCATAAATGGATTCTTATCCATAATTCATTCTAGGAAAAAGTCTCGCCAATATTTTTTCCCTAGATGCATTGATGAGGTAATTTCAAGAATACATGCCTATCTATCCAAAAATCTAGACTCTTGATTAGTGCATAAAAATGTGTTTCTTTTCATCTCAGTTGTCTTAAGACCATTTATGAATTCACATTGGGTATTAGTCAAGACTCTTTTGGTTGTAAGAACCTAATATCCAAATCATATGACTGTAAACAAGAAAAGTATTCATTAGCTCACCTAGCTGATTCGTTTGCCTGTTTTTCATACTGTTGTGGCTTTCATGTTGTTGTGATGCTAGAAACTATGCCACCAGTATTTCAAATACCAGCAGGGTCACTCAGTACAGACAGATTTCAGCAGCGCTTCCAGGCTAAGACTGGCTGGAAAAAAGGAAGAGGTGGTCTACTTCTGAAAACATTAGCCACCGAAAACCTTATGAATAGCAATGAAACATTGTCTGATATATGTGCCAGAAGAAGAACCCCTCAGGTTGTCAGGCACTCAAAATACAACTAGGGAAGAGCTGCCTCCTCAAAGTAGAGTTGACTTTAATGACCTGGATGGAGTAAAGCTTTTGGGATCTTCATTTGCTAAAGTGGCATGACTCAAAATGAGAAGAAACAGCTACAAACATCCATTAATAATTGGAACGTACAATATATGAAGTACAAATCTAGGAAAATTGGAAGTTGTCAAAAAATAAAATGGAATACATAAAAATTAATAGCCAAGGCATTACTGAGCTGAAATGGACCAGTACTGTCCTTTCTGAACCAGACAATAGTATGGTCTACTATTCTGGGAATGACGAATGGAAGGGGAAGGCTGTCACATTCCTTGTCAAAAAGAACATTTTAAGATATATCCTGAAGTACAGTGCTGTCAGTAACAGGATAATGTCCATATGCCTACACGGAAGACCAATTAACATGAATATTATTCAAATTTATGCACCAACTACTGAAGCCGAAGATGAGAAACTGAAGATTTTTACCAATTTCTGCAGTCTGAAATTGACCAAACATGCAATCAAGATGCACTGATAATTTCTAGTGATTGGAATGCAGAAAATGGAAACGAAGAAGCATTGGTAATTAGGAAATATGGCCTTGGTGATAGAAATGATGCTGGAGATGACATTTTGCAAGACCAATGACTTATTCATTGCAAATGCCTTCTTTAAACAACATAAACAGTGACTATACATGTGGACTTCGCCACATGGAATACACAGAAATCAAATCAATACAGATGTGGAAAAAGATGATGGAGAAACTCATTATCATCAGCCAGAACAAGGCCAGGGGCCAACAGTGGAACAGATCATCAATTGCTCATATGCAAGTTTAAGTTGAAGTTGAAGAAAATTAAGCAAGACTACAAGAGCCAAAATACAACCTTTATTATAGTCCACCTGAATTTAGAGGCCATCAGAAGAATATATTTGATGCATTGAACACCAATGACCAAAGATCAGACTGGTTGTGGGATGACATCAAGGACATCATACATGAAGAAAGCAAAAGGTCATTTAAAAGACAGGTAAGGAAGAAAAAAAAAAGAAAAGAAAGAACAGAATCCAAAACTTGCTCTTGAATGGAGAGTAGCTAAAGCAAATGGAAGAAATGATGAAGTAAAAGAGTTGAATAGAAGATTTCAAAGGATGACTCAAGAAGAAAAAGTAAAGTATTATAATGAAATGTGCAAAGATCTGGAGTTAGTAAATTGAAAAGGAAGAGCATGCTCGGCATTTTTCAAGCTGAAAGAAGTGAAGAAACAGTTCAAGCCTCGAGTTGAAATATGGAAGGGTTCTGTGGGGAAAATATTGAACGATGCAGGAAGCATCAAAAGAAGATGGAATGAATACAAAGAATCACTGCACAAAAAGAATTGGCTGAGGTTCAGTCATTTCAGGAGGTAGCATATGATCAAGAACCAATGACACTGAAAAAAGTCCAAGCTACATTGAAGGAACTGGCAAAAAAAAAAAAAAAGCCTCCAGGAATTGATAGAATACCCATTGAGATGTTTCAGCAAATGGATGCAACGCATTTGGAAGACAGTTACCTAGCCAACTGACTGGAAGAGATCTATGTTTGTACACATTCTAAAGTAAGGTGATGAATAGAATGCAGAAATTTTCAAACAATATCATTAAAATCAAAAGATTAACAACTTGTGATATGCAGAAGACACAACTTTGTTTGCTGAAAGTGAAGAACACTTGACACACTTACTGATGGAGATCAGTATGGATTACATCTCAACATAAAGAAAACAAAAATCCTCACAACTGGACCAATAAGCAACATCATGATAAATAGAGAAAAGAAAGAAGTTGCCAAGGATTTCATTTTACTTGGATCCACAATCAATGTCAATGGAAGCAGCAGTCAAGATATCAAATGACATATTGCATTGGGCAGATATGCTGGAAAAGATCTCTTTAAAGTGTTTAAAAGCAAAGATGCCACTTTGAAGACTAAGGTGTGCCTGACCCAAAGCATAGTCTTTTCAGTAGCCTCATATGCATGTAAAAGCTGGACAATGAATAAGGAAGACCAAATAAGAATTCACGCAACTGAATTATGGTGTTGGCAAAGAATACTGAATATATATTGAACTGCTAGAAGAAGTAACAAATCTGTCTTGGAAGAAGTACAGCCAGTACCAATGCAAACCACTCGAGAAAGGATCAAAACTGGAGCTTCTGGATAGAGTGGGAGAAAAAATCCAGAAACACAATAATGACCAGAATTACTGGTCGGATGGAGTCTGGTGGGACCCCCAATACTACAGCCCTGGGATACACTTCGGGCCTGGAATAAAACTCACTCCCAGGGGTTGGCCCTTAGCCCAATAGTAAACAAGATGTACACGGTACATGCAGATCACTCAACCCAGGGTGACGCACCACATACTCCATGGAGATGCATCCCTTGGAGCAATTGACCACGGAGCACCAGAGGGGCAACATTCACATGAGGAAATGCAGGACACACAGGAGTGCATAACCATGAGGGGCATGGGGGGGAGTTACTGGGCAGGGAGGGGAGGAGACTGGGTTAGGGTTGGGGGTGGTAATTGGGGAGTGAAACCAAATATACACAAAATGTTGAATATAAAATAAAGTCTGCTCTGTAAACTTGCATGTAAAGCACTATATAAATAAATAAATAATAAAATGAAGAATTTAAGGAAAAAAGAAGAAGAAGTACAGCCGGAATGCTTCTTGGAAATGAGAACGGCCAGACTTTATCTCTCGTACTTTGGTCATATTATCATGAAGGACCAGTCCCTTGAGAAGAATATCAAGCTTGGTAAAGTAGAGGATCAGGGAAAAAGGGGAAGACCC
>NW_006922299.1:538478-540026 GCF_000298275.1 Orycteropus afer afer | reverse complement strand
CAAGGAGGGGTCGCTATGAGTCGGGGCCGACTCGACGGCAAACAACAACAACAGCTAAGAGAGTCCGTAGGATCCTCTCAGAACTGAGTTAGGAAATACAGGAGCCAACACCTAGGTAGGTTGTCAAAACCAGGGGACTGAAAGCCAGGGTTAGGAAGCACAGAGTCAAAATAACAAGGGATGATGAAATGAAGGTAAACAGGTGCTAACAGGCAAATGAAAAGAATCTGGGGAAAGTCCAGAATGATGGGCTAGAAACAGAGACTCTATGCTCACTGGCTCTCCCATCCATTGCTCATCTCTGCTGATCTCTGCTTCTCAGTGTGTGTTGGCCTCACTGTCTCTTACTAGATGCCATCTTGCTGTACGTGTTGTTGTTGTTAGGTGCCGTCGAGTTGTCTCCAACTCATAGCAACCCTATGCACAGCAGAACGAAACATTGCCCGGTCCTATGCTAGCCTCATGATCCTTGCTATACCTGAGCCATACCTGAGCTATACCTAAGAGACTCAGAAGGACGAGGCCATCCACTTCTTAAACAATTGGCCAGTGAAAACCTTATGAATATCAGTGAAACACTGTTACATTACTGGAAAACTTGTACATAGTGAATTAAATGCCTTTCAAAAGTTTCTAGCATACATCCAAACCAAAATCCAACAGGAAGAATCATTCTCCATACACATTCACTTTGAATCCAGAAAATTCTACAGAGAACCGTAAGTGGTCTAGCTTGGGCCATATGCCTACCCCCTGGAGTAATAACTGTGGTCACTGTGTCAAATGCCAGTTCCTGTGGCCGGGGAGGGCAAGGTACTGTGATCAAAAATCCCCAAGGGCAATAGAATACTGAACCAGAAGGGCAATATGTAAGGATCATGGGCAGATGGGAACAATAGCTAGCTACCTGAGTCCTTATACACTCTCCTCTCTCCGTTATCAAAGAATGCACTGTTTCTGAGAGTGAGTCATATTAAAATTTGCAAACAATGGTACAAAACCATTTATCCAGAGGTATCATTTATTTATAAACACAACCAGAGTCCAGAATTTTAAAGAGGAAATCTGATGGTATCTGTAAAAATGCTATATTTTCACATAGTTGTCAGAGCTATCTGCAGAGGTGGCACTGAAGTACAGAAATGCAAAAGTTTCCAAGCTGATTAAGACCTCTCTCTCAGCCTTTCATATGACAGAAGAGGAAGCTCAGGCTCTGGGGAGTTCTATGCCCCAATCATTCCCAAGGGTTGCAAGAAAAAAGGTCAGGACTAAAACACAGATCTTCTGCCTTCAGCCTGATATTTTTTCCGTTAGAGAGAACCACAGCTAATTACAAACAACAGGGCCTGTTTTCCACTTTCAAAACAGAAAAATGTAGAATGTTACCTTTCTTGATGAAGAATGTCTGCTTAGCTGTGGAAAGTTACATTTTCTATCCAACATAACTCCTTCAGCATGACATTGATTGCATACTCCTTCAAAGTTAAATACATGAGCAGAGTTCCTTTCAATCATTAAATGTACTTTAGTAAAAATAAGGGAACTAAA
>NW_006922299.1:537681-538313 GCF_000298275.1 Orycteropus afer afer | reverse complement strand
ATTTAAACTTTCTTGTGATTTTTTGTTCACAAGAGAAACATATAGTTTTAAATCATGCAACCAAGTCACATTAAAAAAGGAGGGTCTAATAAAATATTGCTCTTCTGTGACAAGAAAAGATCACTGAGAACAGAACATGGAAGGCAAAGTGTTTGTTTTCTGCAAAACTTGATAAGAGTCACCTTAGGTCTATTTTATCTAATATAAAATTTTAGATAAGGCCATTTTTATTAAAAAGAGATACTTTAATATTTCAGGCATTATTTCTGGCATATTGGAATTAGTTTGAAGTTAATAATAGTCCAAGTTATACTCAAATCAATCACAAGCCTTGTTTGATTCAATGAATTTTTTTTAATTTCCTCTATGTACAAAGCCTCTGAAGGAATAAAACGATGAAGCATCAACTCATGCATCAACCAACATATATCAAGTGTCAGCTCACAACGAGGCACTGAGATAGGCACAACGGTGAAAAAATGAGTATGTGTAACTTACTTTCAAAAACCTGAGGGTCAAGTCCAAGGGGAAGACAAGAGAACAGAAACTTAGTGAAATGCACTTTAGGCCCAGAAATGCATAGGAAAGAGCCCATGAATTTGTCTCAGTGGGCCAGGAGAAACTTTCTAAGG
>NW_006922299.1:532898-534043 GCF_000298275.1 Orycteropus afer afer | reverse complement strand
TTAAAAAAAAAAAAAAAAAAAAAATTAAGAAGGAAATATCATTGATATAGGAGGGAAATCAGTAGCACACTGGTTGTCCAACTTTGACTTGCATCAGAGTAACCTGGACAGCTTGTTAAAACACAGATTGCTGAACCCCATTCCCAAAGTTTCTGATTCAGTCAATCTAAGTTAAGGCTCAGGAAATTTCATTGCTAACAAGTTTCCAAATGATGCTGTCCTGTTGGTCCAGGAACCACACTTTGAGAACCATTGTAGTTGAGTAAAAAGTCATAGAACAAGGAGGGAAAAGTATTTCTAGAATAGAGCAGCATTCAACTCTTCATAATGCTGCTGAGAAATCAAGTGAAATGAAGGTCAAACCATGATGACTGGATGTCATAAATGATAACCAATGGTGACAGTGGAACAGCAGTGATTGGGATAGAAGCTAGTTTGGAATAAGTTGAGGAAAGAATGGGAGGTGAAGAAATGAAGACAGCATTATAGCAGCTCTTACACCAAAATTTCTGGGAAGGAGGCGTGGAGGAAGATATAGTCAAGAAGAATTTAACTTGGGGTAAGTAGGGGATACTAGAGTGGATTTGTGTGCTCATGGGAGAAAACCAGTGGAGAAGAAATAAGTGATGTAGGAAAGAGAAAATAAAATGGCAGGAGAAGAGTCTTTGGAAAAAGGAGGCAGAGTATCTTTGATAGAAGAAGGCACTCAAATTCCGATGTAACAGAATGAAAAATAGGAAATATGGAAAAGGTAGGGTGTTACCTCGTGACTTCAATTTTCTCAGTGGTGTATGAGATATCCTGAACTGAAAGGAAGGGCACGGAAAGGCAGCAAATGTACTACAGGAAAAGAGATGTCATCATCTCTCTCATAGGAAACAAGCTTACTTTTCCCTTGAGATAAAAGGACCCACAAACATGAATGTCACATAGGCATGAAGATCAGGACACTGGTAATGGGCTTTGATTTCATGCAAACAATTTGCATACCTTCTGCCCAGATGAAAATGCAATTGAATATATCTGTATTAGTAGATTAAGGGGGAGCTCTGGTAGCATAGTGTCTAAGGCACTTGACTGCTAACCAGAAGGCTGATGGTTCAAACCCACCAGCCACTCCTCAGAAGAAAGGTTGGGCAATCTAC
>NW_006922299.1:506604-508219 GCF_000298275.1 Orycteropus afer afer | reverse complement strand
AGCTGCATCTTAGATGGCCACTTGAAAGCTTTTAAGACCCCAGTCACTACTCACCAATGTAGGATGTGGAGCAAGGCTTTTATGTATTTTGTTGTGCCGATTGAGTCTGTTGTCCCCCAATACTATGGTCCTGAGATAGTAGATCTATTGGATCTCTCTCCCATAATGTCTGGGTGTCTGTGAGGTTACTCTGTGTCTGTCTTCTATTGTTTCTGTAAGGACTGCAGGTATTTTGTATCACTGGTGTCTGTGCAAGATTAGCCTCAGATGAATCTATTCTTGGTCTAGAGTGTACTCCTGTTCACTGACTCCCATCTGATCCTCTCAGGTGTTTATGTATTTATCTATAGCCTGGTGTTTGGTGTTAATGGTAATACAGTATTGTGGACACATTAGTTGGTATTAGCATCTGTTGTCTATCTCTTATGTGCACAATACGGTGTCCTCTTATTTCCTAATGTTATCATTGTGGTCACAGGTCCTTCTCGTATAACCCTCCCCCTACCCATGTCAGGATGTGGGCCCCAACTAGTCTGAAATTAATCCCTCCCCATCCCTCCCCATCCCAGTAACCTACAAAGTGAGTTCCCTTCCTTAAGCAAACCTTTCTTGACTTTTTACAGTAATGAGCTCATACAATATTTGTCCTTCTGCGATTGACTTATTTCACTCAGCATAATGTCCTCCAGGATCATGCTCATTGTGAGATGATTTGCGTATTCCTCACTGTTCTTTAATGTAGCATAGTACTCCATTGTGTGAATGTACCATAATTTGGTTATCCATTCATCTGTTGATGGGCATTTAGGTTGTTACCATCTCTTTGCTATACTGAATTGTGCTGCGGTGAACATGGGTGTGCATATGTCTGTTCATGTCCTGTCTCTCACCTCTTTGGGATATATTCCTAGTAATGGAATTGCTGGTTCAAATGGTATTTCTATTTTCAGTGTTTTAAGGAAACACCATACCATTTTCCACAATGGTTGTACCATATTACAGTCCCACCAACAGTGTATGAGAGTCTGAATCTCTCCACAACCTCATCAGAAGTTGTTATTTTCTGTCCTGTTGAACTTTGCTATTATTGCTGGCATGAGATGATACCTCATTGTTGTTTTGAAAGATGCATTTTAAACAAAGAGTTTTTACACAGATCCAATTCCAGCAACCCCAGATGTCACTTGTCCTATCCTCTTGCCCAGAGGTGGGAGTAAGTCCTTTGACTCTCTCCCACTTATGGTTGATTTCCTTTTGTTTCTAAGGATTGGTAACTAGCCATTACCTCCCCTATGTCCTCTGATTCCCATATTCCCTTTACCAGTTCTATAGAAGTGATTTGGGGAAGCCAAACAACCTCCTGGGTAGTCCTAAATTCTAGGTAGAACCACAAATAAACCCCAAAGTGACCCTCTGGTCAATTGCTTTAAGTGTATTTATGTAGTGTTGATTTAAAAAGCCTTTAAAATATCCTTACTAGCTAATCCACAATATAAAAAAATCTTCATTAGTCATTAGGATCAAGTAACATTTAATTTAGTTAGTTATTAAACACAAAAAACAAACTCATTGCCATCAAGTTGATTCCAACTCATAGCAACATCCTTTGGGTTTC
>NW_006922299.1:503654-505927 GCF_000298275.1 Orycteropus afer afer | reverse complement strand
GAGGAGTGGCTGGTGGGTTTGAACCGCCAGCCTTCTGCTTAGCAGTCAAGTGCCTTAGGTACTATGCTACTAGAGCTCCTAAGGCACCCTTGGGTGGATTCAAATCTCTAACCTTGAGGTTAGCCGCCAAGCATGGTAAATGGCCCTCTCTGAGGCTGAGCACATAGCTCTGGTGACACACTAGCTAAAGCATTCAGCCACTAACAAAAAGGTTGGGGGTTTGAACCCAACAGCCACTCCACAGATGAAAGATAAGGCAGTCTGCTTCCGTAAAGACTGATAGCCTTAGAAACCCTATGGGGTAGTTCTATTCTGTTCTATAGGGTTTTGATGAGTCAGAATCAATTAGATGGCACTGTGTTTGGTTTGGTTTTTGAGATTTTCTAAAAAAAATAGATTTGAATGTTGACCCTTTATTCATATGCTTGTAGTCCTGTCTCTAGACAGAGCCTTGCCTGAATAAGGAGAAATGTTGACCACAACTATGGGAAGATGTGTGGGTGTGGTAATGATGAGAGTTCTGGATGGGGTTGTGGGCTAAGGATTCCATAATTAAAGTCAAAGAATGAGATGATTAAGGGACAAGTGAAATATAAGTTGGTGTCAAACCTCATGAAATAAGCGGTCTCAGGAAATTCAAAATAAGGGAAAATAGAGACTTCCCATTGGTAAATGGCTTTATTCCAGAAATATACTTGTTGCTCATTTGGGCAATCAGAATGATTATCTTTAAGAACAATGGGGGCTGAGATCCAAACAGGAACTATTAGGCTAGTTTATAAGTGAAAGCATCTCAGAAGAAAAGATAGTGAATATGGTATATTTATCTTTCTCTTTTAGAAATGAAAAGGATTTACTCCTAGACATTTTGATTTGTTGGTGCAGGTTCTGGGATGGGTGACTTGTTTATTAGAATGGCCAGCTTGGGATGTAAAAGCATAGAGTGCATGTAAGGCAGAGTCAAGGGCTGAATCATCAAAAGAGTAAAAATCACAGCTGCCTCACTTCAAGTGTAACTTATAAAGTGACCAGGTGACTAGAGTCTTCACTCAGCCATCTTGTCCTGGAGCAGAGCATCCAATTCATACTTTGTTATCTCAGTAGTTCTGATCCTTTAGGTTCATGAGCTTTTCATCTCCCTCCATGGGGGACTTCTTGGGGTCCTGACCTCTCAGATCCCAGGACCCGATGATTCCTTCTCACTTAGGATTAGGATCCCACATGACCCATTAGCAAACTCAAGTACTGGTCAATGTACTAAAACTAGGGATAACTGTGTGTTTTATTTTTTCAGTGACCCAATTCACCCACAGATGTAATTCTTCATCATTTGGTGCTGCATTTGTATTTATATGATCAGTCAGAGGCTATGATAGCAGATTCTAAAATGAAGATAAAACTAAAACCCAGTTGCCATCAAGTCAATCCCAACTCATGCCAACCTCGTGTGTGTCATTACGAGGTAGTAAACTTCTTTGTGCAGTTCTTTCGCTCTCCACCAAAACCACCTCCACCAGTGCTTCTTAGGCCTACAAAAATGAGAATTGAATACTATACTTCAATTCAGTATTAATTTGGAGGGAGGGGCATCTCTCCAAAGGAGATAAAGACATAGGGACTTATGTAAGGACCAAAGTCAAACCAAACTCACTGCCATCAAGTTGATTCTGACTCATAGTGACCCTATAGCACAGAGTAGAATGGCCTCATAGAGTTTCCAAGACTGTAAATCTTTACAAAAGCAAACTGCCTCATCCCTCTCCCAAGGAGCAGCTGGTGAGTTCTAACTGTGACCTTTTGCTTAGCAGTCCAATGCTTTAATTACAGCGCCACCAGAGCTCCTTTACATAAGGACACAACCTTTGAATTTAGTGCCAATTAATACTCACTGTACTGTAAAAGGATAACCCAAATGTCACAGAGATGACATTCATCGTTTCTTCAAATGAGAAGGAATCTGGAAAAAATTTTAATCTACCCTCACCACCACCACTGCTATTTTGCAACCTACTGCTTATTTGAGTCACTGAAATTGTATTCACGTTAGGAAATGTCAGAAAGGGGTAGGTTTGTCTAAGCTGTAACACAATTAATAAACTTTACACTAAAGAATATAGTAATATTAGAGATGCATGAGAAGAAAAACAACCATAAAAGATTGTCCAGTATCACAAGATATGCTCTGAATGACAAGGAAGACAATTATTAATAAAACAACATTATGCTCATGTGGCACTGGGAAGGAACTGGTTCAAGTGCTGAGGAGCAAGGAT
>NW_006922299.1:501160-502227 GCF_000298275.1 Orycteropus afer afer | reverse complement strand
AAATTTCCTAATAAATAGTTTTCATTTAAGTCAATTGGCTCAACCACATGTGTGATATATGTGTACGTGTACGGGTGTGTGTGTGTGAAGGACTCTTTCACTCATCTAATTGTTCAAACCAAACCCAATCAAAATATCTCTTGGCTCTTCATGTAGTATGTCCATAAATCATCCATTTTGTGACCCCTATGTCTTGGCACAACACCTGGCATATACATGCTTAACTTCTTTAACTGGATTGTATTGAGTCCCCATATATATGTTATTTTCTTAGGCATTTCTGGTAAAAGTTTAATTCATTCCAGGTTGACAACTCCATCTTTTCTTCTTTAGAGGCCTCTAATAACATTCTGAGGCTCTCTGATGGCACAGTGGTTATAATGTTTGGCTGCTCACCAAAAGGTCAGCAGTTCAAACCCACCACCCACTCCTCAGAAGAAAGATGGGGCATCTGCTTCTGTAAAGATTTACAGCCTTGAAAACCCTATAGAGCAGTTCTACTTTGCCCCAGAGGGTCACAGTGAGTCAGAATTGACAAGACAGCAGCGGGTTTGGGTTCTGGGGTTTTGGAATAACATTCTGAGCTTGTCTTCTACAGTTTCTATTCATTCTTGTCTTTGTGTCAACAAATATCTTCCTTGCATAGCATATGCCCCATAAATAGGTATTTTGATGACTGCTTATGCTCAGCTGATTCAAACTTGTGCCAAGTACAAAGTCTGGTTCTAGAACAGGAGTCAGTAAACATTTTCTGTAAAGTGTCATATGATCTCTGTCAAACATACTCGACTCTCATTGTAATGCAAAAGCAGCCACAGGCAATACACAAATGAATAGGCATGGCTGTGTTCCAATAATACTTTGTATATAAAAACAGGTGGCAGGCTGCATTGGACCCTTCTGTCATAGTCTGCCAACTTCTACTGTAACTCAGTGCCGTGGAGTGGGTTCCAACTCATAGTGACCCAGTAGGACAGAGTAGAACTGCCCCATACAGTTTTCAAGGCTGTAAATCTTTATGGAAGCAGATTGTCACATCGTTCTCCAGAGAGCTGGTGGTTTTGAAG
>NW_006922299.1:491855-498043 GCF_000298275.1 Orycteropus afer afer | reverse complement strand
CTTTACTCAGACAGCTGTTGGCTGCTGAGGCTGAGAAGCCCAAGGTTGACAAGTAAAAAGGCACAGTCCCGATGTTACCAAACCACATGGCAGGCCATTACTTCAAGTCCATTGTAAGTCCCAAGGTCGGCAGAGCATGGTAGGCTGCTGAACAATGACATGGCTACATGCAGGGTCCAAGCGTGCCATATGCTTGAGACCATCCCCAAGGCTTCCCCTTATATACAGGAAGCAGACCACATCCCAAAGGCAGCTACTCAGCTGCTTGTGGTAGAATCCACCATGGAGTTGATTGCCAGTCTCATTATGAAGAATAACTACCACCAGCTGCCCAGCCACTCAACCAGGCCCAGCCAAGTTGACACACAACATAACCACCACAATTTCACCCCTTCTCAACTTGGCACCTGTACAGATCTTCAATGGGTGGTATCTATACAGGTCTCCTCCACTGGGTGGCGGCAGTCCCCTAGTTCCTGAGTGGTGACCTCACCCCCTTTGGCCTGGTGGGGCCCTGTTCCTCTCCCTCTTGGGCATGGCAGCCCCACCCCCTCACTCTTGGGCAGCAGCTGTGGCTCCATCCCACTGGCTCACATGAACGAGCAGCCCCACACTCCAGAACCAAGTTGGTGAAGGCATGGCTCTTTGAAACCTAGGGGGCTGTGATCATTCCACCCCCAAAAGCCATGGTCTTACCTTTTCAGGCTGAGGCAGCTCTGCTTCCGTTTCCTTGGTCTCTGCTTCTGCCGATTATTAATGCCCAAGGGCAACCCACTCTGCCAGAAATCTTCTTACCCCAAAGGATATTTAGCTTTATTGCTCCATGGGCCGGTAAGGCTGTCACTGTCTCACGCCAGTTCTCTTGACTCTGCTACTGCCATCTCTCATGCCAGTCTCTGGGCTCTGCTCCTGCCATCTCTCATGCCATATGCCAGGGTCTCTCTGCTGGGGTCTCAGGTCAAGGACGCACTCCACTCCTGTTTCCACATTTTAGGTATCTGTCAGAAAAGCACCTCACTCTCTCGGTACCAAATTCTGTTCTGGTTACCTAGTGCCACTCTGACAAGAATATACCACAAATGGGATGGCCTTAACAAACAGGAGTTTATTCTCTTACATTTTGGAAGCTTTAAGTCCAGGTTCAAAGTGCCAGGCTCTAGGGGCTGGGGGAAAGCCCCTCAACCTTGGGGTCCAGCTCTGCCTCCTGCTCCCGGCCCACTGGAGCTAGAGGCTTTTCTTCACTCAGACAGCTGCTCGCTGCTAAGGCTGCCAAGCCCAAGGTTGACAAGTAAAAAGGCACAGTCCCAATGTTACCAAACCACATGGCAGGCCATTAATTTAAGTCCATTGTTAAGTCCCAAGGTCGGCAGAGCATGGCAGGCTGCTGAACAATGACATGGCTACATGCAGGGTCTAAGTGTCCCATAAACTAGAAACCATTCCCAAGGCTTCTCCTCATATACAGGAAGCAGACCACATCCCAAACGCAGCTACTCAGCTGCTTGTAGTAGATCTCACCATGGAGTTGATTGCCAGTCTCATCATGGAGAATAACTACTACCAGCTGCCCAGCCACTCAACCAGACCCAGCCAAGTTGAAACACAACATAACCATCACATCTTCCAACAAATCTTCCACTATTTTCTCTGTGGTTTTATTTTTCTCTTCCTGTTCTGGAATTCTGGTTACACGTAGGTTGTTCCTTTTGATGGTATCCCACATGAATTTTAGGCTTCCTTCATTTTGTTTTGATCATTTTTCTGCTTGATTCCTTCCCAAAGAAGTATTGAGGTATTTGTCTTCAATCCCACTAATTCTGTCTTCCACTGATTCGATTCTACTCCTTTGCCCTTTTGATATGTTATCTATTTCTGAAAATTTAGTATTAATCTTCTGGATTTTTATCTGTAGATTTTGTATTACTTCTTATTTTTTCATTTATTTTGTCATTTTGTTCTTGTATTTCTTCTGAAATTGTTACAGGGTTTTGTCTGTGTTTTCCTTGATCTGTCTCTCAATTCTTTGAAGCTACCTAAATATAATTCTTTTGAATTCCTTATCAGTGAGTTCCAGTGCTGCTTCTTCCTCAAGGATGTGTTCTGGGTCATTATCCTGGTCCCTTGTTTCTACTGATTTATCTTGCTTCTTTGTGTGGAGCATGATGGCCTGTTGTCTCTGAGACATTGTCACGTGGTTGTATTTATATTTAATTGGTGATTGTGTGTTACAGTGATTCACCCAAGATTTTCATTTTCTTTGTTTTGTTTGGATGTATCTGAGTAAGCAGGGTACTCTGCTCCTCTATTCACTAGTTGGCAGCACTTATGCACTCACCACCTGTCTCCTGGTGGGTGTGACAGAGAATGAGAGTGGCTGCACAGATCTCTGTTAACTGTTTGTGAAGACCAGTTAAGGGTGAGTAAAGCTCATTTTGGCTGTAATGGATCATTGGCCAGTTGGTGCAAAAGCAAGTGGTGGCTCTCACACAATAAGTGGGGCTGCAGGAGGTGCAGGTACGGTTGGGTCATATGGGCATGGTTGCTGTCTCTCACTCAGTTAGAGAAAAACAACAATTGAAAAGCCACCAAACAAGTAAAAGCAGGAGGACAAAAAACACACACCACATAAGCATACAGGAACAATCAAGGGAGAGAGAGAGAGAAAGAATAAGAGGAAAGGCAATAAATGAGATGAAATATTTAAAAACACAAAAGAAATAGGAATAGAAAAAGAGAAAAAAAACACAATGTTTGGGGAGGGGAAATATGAGAAAAGAGGTAGAGTAAGAGAACAATGAAGGAAAAAATGGGAAAAATGCAAACAGAAAAACAAGGGATGGGGAGAACCACAAGAAAGGAAAAAATGGGAATCAGGAAAAAGGAAGAGCAAAAAAGCCAAAAACTAGAACCTGGGAAGGGAAGAAGAAAGAATAAAAAGAAAAAGAAAGAAGAAAAAATAATTTTAAAACAAACAAAGAGCAAAATGAAACAAGAAACAAAAATACAAATCTGGGGAGTGTGGGGCAGGGCACCCAGACTCTGTCAGAGCACACAGAATGGGATGGAATTCCTGCCGGCCCAGCAGGTGAGTGGGAGTAAGGGATGGCCGCACCTCCATTCACCAAGAGGGTGTGGGGTATAAGAGTTGTTGTTGTTGTTCTTATGTGCCGTCAAGTCGGCCCTGACTCACAGCGACCCCTCCTTGGGTTTCCAAGGCAGTATCACTACAGAAGTAGATTGCCCCATCTTCCTTCCAAGGAGTGGCTGGTGGGTTTGAACCTCCAGCCTTCTGGTTAGCAGTCAAGTGCCTTAGGCACTGTGCTACCAGAGCTCCCAGGTATAAGAGTAGTAAGGGGAATATCGCACCTTTCCAAGTCCTCAGCCTCTGGTATTTCGGTGCTGTCTTCAGCAAGTGGAGCTTATTCTTAGGTCCCTGGAATCTGAGAGAACACTGTTGCTTTAAATATCCAAAATGGTCAAACCACTTGTAAACATTCAAAATGGCTGCATCCTCCAGACAGCCAAAAGTCCACAGCTCAGTTTGTCACCTTCTTTGTTGTTTACCTTTTTAGTCATCAGCCACCAGTGTAGTCCTCCTTGCAGCCCTTTGTGAGCAGGGCCAATTTTTAGGTTAATTCTTAGGTCCTAACACCACTTGGAAATATCCAAACTGTCCATGCCATCAGGATCACTGACAGTCCTCATCTCTGAGAGTCTCTTTATTCAGTATTTTCAAGCAGGTTCCTTCAAAGCTCAGGGCTCCAGGATTATCTTCTGTATCTGTGTTGACTGGTTTCTCTCTTCTTTGTTGAAGAGGGTCTGTGTAGTTTGTCTGCCTATTCTATCATCCTACCGGAACTCCACAGTTCAGCACTTTAAAGAGGTCATTGGCAGAAGATGTTCCCAGTGCAATATGTCATCTGATCAAGAGATTGTTGCTTCCATTGGTATTGATTGTGGAACCAAGTAATATGAAATCTTTGAGAACTTCCATCTTTTTTCCATTTATTGCAATGCTACTTATTGGTCCAGTTGTAAGGATTTTTGTTTTCTTTATGTTGAGGTGTAATCCATACCGCAGACTATAGACTTTAATCTTCATCAAGAAGTGCTTCAAGTCATCCTCACTTTCAGCAAGCAAGGTTGTGTTTTCTGCATATTACAGGTTGTTAATAAGTCTTGACAGCATGTTCTTCTTCACATAGTCCAGCTTCTGGGATTATTTCCTCAGCATACAGATTGAATAAATATGGTGAAAGGATACAACTTTGACACACTCCCAACCTGATTTTAAATTATGCAGTAGTCCCTTGTCCTGTTTGAACGACAACCTCCTGGTCTATGTACAAGTTCCTCATGAGTACAATTAAGTGTTCTGGAATTCCCATTCTTCTCAATATTATCCATAATTTGTTATGATCCACACAGTCAAATGCTTTTGCGTGGTCAATAAAACACAAGTAAATATCTCTTTGGTATTCTTTGCTTTCAGCCAAGATCCATCTGACATCAGCAATGACATCCCTCATTCCACATCCTCTTCTGAATCCAGCTTCCATTTCTGGAAGTTCCCTGTCAATACACTGCTACAACTCTTTTTGAATTATCTTCAGGAAAATTTTACTTGCATGTGATATTAATTATGTTGTTCAATAATTTCTGCATTCTGTTGGACCACTTTTCTTTGGAATGGGTACAAATATGGATCTCTTCCAGTGAATTGGCCAGGTGGCTGTCTTCCAAATTTCTTGGCATACATGAGTAAGTATCTCCAGCATGACAACCTTTGTTGTAACATCTCAGTGGTTATTCTGTCATTCCCAAAGCCTTGTTTTTAGCCAATACCTTCTGTGCAGCTTAGACTTCTTCCTTCAGTACTATTGGTTCTTGATCATATGCCACCTCCTGAAATATGTGATCATCAACCAATTCTTTTTGGTACAGTGACTCTGTGTTTTCCTTCCATCTTCTTCTGATGCTTCCTGCATCATTCAATATTTTCCCCATAACAAACCAAAAACCAAACGCACTGCTGTTGAGTCGGATCTGACTCATAGTGAATAGTGACCCCTCTTTGGGTTTCTGAGGTGGTATCACTACGGAAATAGATTGTCCAACCTTCCTTCAGAGGAGTGGCTGGTGGGTTTGAACCGCCAGCCTTCTGGTTAGCAGTCAAATGCCTTAGGCACTATGCCACCAGAGCTCCTATTTTCCCCATAGAATTTTTCAATATTGCAACTTGAGGGTTGAATATTTCTTCAGTTCTTTTAGCTTGAGAAATGCTGAGCATGTGCTTCCCTTTTGGTTTTCTAACTCCAGGTCTTTGCACATTTCATTATAATAATTGACATTGTCTTCTTGAGCTGCCTTTTGAAATCTTCTGTTCAGCTCTTTTATCTTGTCATTTCTTCTATTTGCTTTAGCTACTCTCCATTCAAGAGCAAGTTTCAGAGTCTTTTCTGACATCCATTTTGGTCTTTTCTTCCTTTCCTGTCTTTTTAATGACCTTTTGCTTGATTTCTGTATGATATTTTTTATGTCATCCCACAATTCCTCTGGTTTTCTGTCATTGGTGTTCAATGTGTCAAATCTATTCTTCAGAACATCTCTAAATTCAAGTGGGATATAATCAAGGTCATATTTTGTCTCTCGTGGAATTGTTTTCAGCTTCAATTTGAACTTGCTTATGAGCAGTTGATAGTCTGTTCCACGGTCAGATCCTGGCCTTGTTTTGGCTGAAGATATTGAGCTTCTCCATTGCCTCTTTGCACAGATGTAGTCGATCTGATCCCTGTGTGTTCCATCTGGCGAGGTCTGCTTGTATAGCCACCATTTATGTTGTTGAGAAAAGGTATTTGCAATGAATAAGTCATTGGTCTTGCAAAATTCTATCATGCAATCTCCAGCGTCATTTCTATCACCAAGGCCATATTTTCCAACTACCAGTAATTCTTCTTTGTTTACAACTTTCGCATTCCAATCACCAGTAATAATCAATATATCTTGATTTGCATGTTGGTCAATTTCAGACTGCAGAAATTGGTAAAAAATCTTCAATTTCCTCATCTTTGACTTTGGTGGTTGGTGCATAAATTTGAATAATAGTAGTATTAATTGGTCTTCCTTTTAGGTGTATAGATATTATCCTATCACAGTATTGTACTTCAATAGATTCTGAAACTTTTGTG
>NW_006922299.1:489764-491390 GCF_000298275.1 Orycteropus afer afer | reverse complement strand
CCCAGCACTACATCACACAATGTTTCAGGGCTGTTCAAAAATTTTTCCAGGACTATATCAGACAGTGTTTCACTGCTATTCATAAGGTTTCCACTGGCCAATTCTTTGAGAAATGGATGGCCCCTTACTTCTTCTGATTTTGTCTTAGTCTGGAAGCTCCACTGAAACCTGTCCACCAGGGTGACCCTGGTGGTATCTGAAATACTGGCGGCACAGCCTCCAGCCTCACAGCAACACTCAAGCCACTCAAGTACAACAAACTGACTGACAAGTGGTGGCCTGAGTCTCTGGCACCGGGTTACCCCTTGGGCCTGCAAGTGGACTCACTTCAGTTGATTAGCTCACAGCCAAATTTGCATTTGCATAGAGGGAAAGCTGCACAGACAGGAATGTATAGATAAGGAAGACACAAGGAAAGGGTAGTCACAGGGAGGAGATGTGAGGAGAGCTGTTTATTAGGATTGTAACCAGTGCTGTGAAGCCAAATTCTAATGAACTGTTGACAGTAAAATGAATCTGCTTTGTAAACTTGCACCCAAATAACAGTAAACAAAAAAATTAAATCACATTCCTGTAAGATTGTCTGAAATAAAAGCTTTCCAAACTGTACTGCATTCAAGTCTCCGTCCTATACAACATCAAATTCAAAGCACATTCTCTGAGAAAGTAATCAGGGGATGGTTTCCGATCTTCACTGCCAGCATTGTCTGATATTATTGACAAGTGTTCTCTTTTCAAAAGGCAATAGCCCAAGTAATTCCTTTCATCTTCACTTTCATGGAGAAAGTTAATACTTAATTAAAATGCTAACCTAATTAAACATGAAAATCTCAAGTTGATATTGACACCATTGGAAAACATAGCTAACCTTTTAAACTTGAACAGTTTGGATAGTTTTTCAATAAACCCAAATTGAATCTTGTTTGTCATGTTATCCACCAACTAGGGTGACAGGTCTCAGTCACTTGAGTCTGCCTCCCTCTGCACTATAAAAAGGAGTTTAATGTTGCTCAGGAGCTGCAGAAACTTAGTATTGATTTTCCGTGCTCAGTTTCTCTTCCAAGTGTTGATCTTTCACTTGAAGATAATTTCATTACTATCAGGAAGCTTGGGCAACATGAAATGAACAGCAGGAAACTAAGTTATATAAACAGATTTGACCTCGTCCCTCCATTTGCTAACTTTGCAAATTTCCAGGCCAGTTTCTTCTCTTAAAAGCAGAGACTTCTCCTCTAGAGCAATAGCCTCTGGTGATCATACAGTGGTTTAAGAAATTTTAAATTACCTCTCATAGCTAGTAAATAGCTGGGTATCCAAGGCTAGATGGAAGAAATTTCAGATCTTGCTTTCTAGTTTTTTCACAGTCATCAACTTGATGGCAGTGGATTTGGTTTTCTCTCTACTTAAGTATTTGATTTTTTGACAGCTGAAGCTCTTCACAATTATTTGCAGAAAGTAATTGAGTCATTGAAAATTCATTCTGATTTATTTGTGTAGCAGGAACTCTTGAAAAACCATGCTTTTGATCACATCTCTGTAAGAAGGTTGCAATAAGAATGAAAATGGTAGCAATGGTCTCAGAAGGAGAGGGGGTTTTGTAAAAGGGATTAGCAAAAAATTATAAGG
>NW_006922299.1:485272-489114 GCF_000298275.1 Orycteropus afer afer | reverse complement strand
AGTCCAGTTGTGAGGATTTTTGTTTTCTTTATGTTGAGATGTAATCCATAGTGAAGGCTGTAGTCTCTGATCTTCATCAGTAAGTGCTTTGAGTCATCTTCACTTTCAGCATGCAAGGTTGTGTCATCTGCATATCGCAGGTTGTTAATGAGTCTTCCTCCAATCCTGATGCTACATTCTTCTTCATATATTTGCTCAGCATACACATTGAATAAGTATGATGAAAGGATACACCCCTTTTCTGATTGTAAATCATGCAGTATCCTCTTGTTCTGTTTGAATGACTGCCCCTTGGTCTATGTACAGGTTTCTTATGAGCACAATTAAGTATTCAAGAATTCTCATTCTTTGCAATGTTGTTCATAATTATTTGGTAGTAGTTTATGTGAATTGCAATGTTATTAGACAAACTCTTACTCAAATCCACTGCTCATCTCTCAGGTTGTGTATTGTGGTGGTTTGCATGTTGCTGTGATGCTGGAAATTATACCAGCAATATTTGAAATAACATCAGGGTCACCCATGGTAGCAGGTTTCAGCAGAGCTTCTAGACTAAGATAGACTAGGGAGAATGACTTGGTGATCTACTTCAGCAAAAAATTGGCCATTGGATACCTTATGAATATTAGCAGAATATTGTCTGATATAGTGCCGAAAGATGAGCCCCTCAGGTTGGAAGGCACTAAAAATACCACTGGGGAAGAGCTGCCTTTTTGAATTAGGATTGACCTTAATGATGTGGATGGAGTAAAGCTTTTGGGACCTTCATTTCCTTATGTGCCACACCACAAAATAAGAAGAAACAGCAGCATATATCCATTAGTAATAGGATCATGGAATGCACAAAGTATGAACCAAGGAAAGCTGCAAGTCCTCAAAAATGAAATGGAATGCATAAACATCAATATCCTAGGCATTAGTGCATTGAAATGGACTGGTATCTGCAAATCTGGGTAAGACAATCATAATGTCTACTATGCCAGGAATGACAAACTGAAGAGGAATGGTGTGGCATTCATCATCAAAAAGAACATTTCAATACCTATCCTGAAGTACCACACTATTAGTGATAGGAAAATGGCCGTATGCCTATAATGAAGATCAGTAACTATGACTCTCATTCAAATTTACTCACCAACCACTAATGCCAAAGAGGAAGAAAGTGAAGATTATTACCAACTTCCGCAGATTGAAATTGACCAAACATGTAATCAAGATGGTTGATAATTACTGGTGATTGGAATATGAAAGTTGGAAGAAAAAAAGAAAGAAAGAAAGATCAGTAGCTGGAAAATATGGCCTTGGTGATAGAAACAATGCCAGAGATTGCATGATAGAATTTTGTAAGACCAACAACTTATCCATTGCAAATATCTTTTCCCAACAACATAAACGGTAACTATACACATGGACCTCACTGGATGGAATACACAGGAATCAAATCAACTACATCATGGAAAGAGACAATATAGTCAGTCAGAACAAGGCCAAGGGCTGACTGCAGATCACACCATCAATTGTTCATATGCAAGTTCAAGTTGAAGCAGAAAAAAATTAAAACAAGTCCACAAGAGCCAAAGTACAACCTTGAGTATATCCCACCTGAATTTAAAGATATCTCAAGAATAGATTTGACTCACCAAACACTAATAACCAAAGACCAGATGAGTTATGGGATGATATCAAGGACATCATACATAAAGAAAGCAAAAGGTCATTAGAATGAAACAAAAGGCAAAAATGAATGTCAGAAGAGACTGAAATTTAGTTGTGAACAGAGAGTAGCTGAAGTGAATGGAAGAAATGACAAAGTAAATGAGATGAATAGATTTCAAAGGGCAGCTCGAGAGGACAAAGTAAAGTATTATAATGAAATGTGCAAATACCTGGAGTTAGAAAATCAAAAGGGAAGAAGAGCACATTTGGCATTTCTGAAGCTAAAAGAGCCGAGGAAAAAAGTCAAGCATCAAGTTGAAATATTGCGGTATTCTCTGGGAAAAATATTGAATGATGTGAGAAGCATCAAGGGAAGATGGAAGGAATACACAGAGTTGCTGCAAAGGCTCACTTGTTTATGCAAAGAAGTTTGGAAGACAGCTACCTGGGCAACTGGCTGGAAGAGATTCATATTTGTACCCATTCTAAAGAAAGGTGATCTGATAGAATGGAAATTATCGAACAAGACCATTAATATCACATACAAGTAAAATTTTGCTGAAAATCATTCAAAAACTATTGCAGCTGTACATCGACATTTACTGCCAGAAATTGAAGCTCGATTCAGAAGAAGATGCAATATGAGGGATATCATTGCTGGTGTCAGATGGATCTTGGCTGAAAGTAGAGAATACAAGAAATATGTTTACCTGTGTTTTACTGACTATGCAAACGCATTCAACTGTGTAGATCATAACAAATAAGGATAACATTGGGAAGAATGGAAATTCCAGAGCACTTAATTGTGCTCATAAGGAACCTGTACCTAGACCAAAAGGCAGTTGTTCAAACACAGCAGGGGACACTGAATGGCCTAAAATCAGGAAAGGTGTGTGTCAGGGATGTATCCTTTCACCATACTTATTCAATCTGTATGTTGAGCAAATAATCCAAGAAGCCAGACTAGGACTATCTGAAGAACATGACATCAGGGTTGGAGGAAGACTCATTGACAACCTGCAATAAGCAGATGACACAATCTTGTTCACTGACTATAACCTTTAGTATGGATTATACAGCTCAACCAACATAATGAAAACAAGAATTCTCACAGTTGAACATATAAGAAACATTAGGATAAATGGAGATAAGATTGATTTTATTTTACTTGGATCTACCATCAATGCCCACGGAAGCAGCAGTCAAGAAATCAAACAATGTATTTATTGCATTGGGCAAATATGCTGCAAAAGGCCCCTTTAAAGTGTTAAAAAGCAAAGATGTCACTTTGAGAACTAAGGTGCCCTTGTCCCAAGGCATGGTATTTTCAATCACCTCATATGCTTATGAAAGCTGGACAATAAATAAGGAAGACTGAAGAAGAATTGATGCATTTCAATTTGGTTTTGGTGAAGAATATTGACTACACCATGGACTGCCAGAAGAATGAACAAATCTATCTTGGAAGAAGTCCAGCCAGAATGCTCCTTAGAAGCGAGGTTGGTGAGACATCATCTCACACACTTTGGACTTGTTGTCACAAGGGACCAGTCTCCGGAGAAGGATATCATGCTTGGTAAGTATAGGGTCAGTGAAAAAGATGAAGACGCTCAAGGAGATGGATTGACACAGTGACAGGAACAATGAACTCAAACATAGCAATGATTGTGAGGATGGTGCAAGACCAGGAAGCGTTTGGTTCTGTTGTGCATAGTGTCACTATGTGTCTGAATGACTCATCGGCCCCTAACAACAACAACATATACAAATAAGACACAGAAGAAAAAAATTTTAAGTTCATAATGAGTGATGACTTATATATTCCTTACTTCTTGGAAAAATATTCAGTGTCGATGATGGTTAAATAAATACTCTCCACTGAGTTTCTGTCAAGGGTGATGGGAAAATCAGGAAACAGAAAGTGATAATGGTTGCAAACATGATGAACATAATTAATGTCACTGAACTATATACATAAAAAATGTTGGAATGTTAATTATTTTGTTAAATATATTTTCACCACAATAAAAAGTGAAAAAGTACTTTTCTATGCTCTTTGGAGTGAATATTGGTATAAATTTTTTGAGAGCTGGTTAGGCAATATGAATCAAGAGCCTTAAAATTATTCCATCCTTTTAGTGGAAGAAGAATGTGGAACTCAAATTAATTTAAAAAAAAAAAAAAAA
>NW_006922299.1:479785-481003 GCF_000298275.1 Orycteropus afer afer | reverse complement strand
TCTTCTTTGTTTCCAACTTTTGCATTCCAGTCACCAGCGATAATCAACACATCTTGATTGCATGTTTGGTCAATTTCAGACTGTAGAAGTTGGTAGAAATCTTCAATTTCTTCATCTTTGGCTTTGGTGGTTAGTGCATAAATTCGAATAATCATAGTATTAACTGGTCTTCCTTGTAGACATATGGGTATTATCCTATCACTGACAGCATTGTACTTCAGGACAGATCTTGAAACAGTCTTTGTGACAATGAATGCCACACCATTCCTCTTCGATTTGTCATTCCTGGCATAGTAGATCATATGATTTTCTGATTCAAAATGGCCAAAACCAGTCCACTTCAACTCACTAATGCCTAGGATATTAATCTTTATGTGTTCCTAAATTTGGGGCTCTGTCCTTTGTGGGTGAGTTTTTTATATTGCAGTCTTCACTATCCAATTAAATATTCTGCCAGAAGAGAAGAAAGGAAAATACCTCTGACCGGCATCATTCATAAGGAGTATTGGTGGTATAGTGGGGTTAGGCATATGGCTCCTAACCAGAAGGTCAGTGGTTCAAACCCACCAGCTGCTCCATGGGAGGAAGATGGAGCAATCTACTTTCATAAAGATTTGCGGCCTTGGAAACTCTATGGGGGTCACTATAAGTCAAAACTGACTTGAGGGCAGTGGGTAGGTCGTCATTCACATCTAGACAACAAGGAAGTACGAGGAGAACCATTCCTTTTCCCAGCATCCTACACGGTTTGTTGTTCATGGCAAATGCTCAATATGTTTTAGTTAAACTGAGAAAATTAAAGTATCACAAGAAACAGACATTAGACAAAAAAACTAAGGGTTTGCTCATTTGAGGGCAATGTTTCTCAACTAGGGGTGATTTTGTCCCAGGGACATTTCAAAATGTCCAGAGACATTTTTGGTTGTTACAATCGGGCACATGCTCCTGGCATCTAGTGGTAGAGGCCAGGGATGCTGCTAATCATTTTACAATGCACAAGACAGCCCCCACAACAAAGAATTCATTGGCCCCAAATGGCAAATACTGCTGAGGCTGAGAAACCCTTCTCATTCTTGTTGCCGTTGAGTTGAATCTGACTCACAGCGACCCTGTAGGACAGAGTAGAACTGCCCTAACTCATGAACATGGGTTTCCCAGGCTATAATCTGTCTGGAAGTAGACTGCCACATCTTTCTCCTGCCCAGCAGCTGGTGGGTT
>NW_006922299.1:475619-479685 GCF_000298275.1 Orycteropus afer afer | reverse complement strand
ATTATGCCTCCAGGGCTCTTTGAAACCCTTCTGAGGTCTATGAAATTCCTGGTCCAAGAAGTGTGCTGACGGCATCTCTGAGATTACCCCAGAAACAGAAGTTTTCTGCTCACCTGTCCATCAGTCAAACTAGAATCCATTCAGCCTCCTGGATTCTCACCCTATTTGTAGTAACTTTGTGGAATGGGTGGAGTGCCTTTGCCTCCCCCTTCTCCCTCAGCATTGTGCAGTCTATTTACAATGATGTCATTTATCTACATGGAAGCATGATGCTGACATGCAGCATTAGTCATAGAATCTCACAGAAGCTCATCAGCAGCTCGAGCCAAATCTCCCTCTTTGTTCTGATTTAAATGAAGCTTTCCTTTAAGATCTCTTCTAAAAGCATCCAATGAAATGTTACAAAGTATGCCAAATCCAATTACTTCCTGTATTCTTGCTTGTTATTTGGAAAAAATCAACCCTCCCTAAACCACTAAGGTCATTCAGGAAGCATACCAAGATGACTGTATTAAAGGAAGTAGAATCTTAATGAAGGTCCTGACACCCACAAGATACTAATGAGCAGGCAGGATGGCCTCTTAGTCAAGAGTCTCAAGCGTGCCCAGAATATTAACAGACATTCTTTATCCTGAGGCAAACAGCTCTCTCACAATGACAGAGATGGTCCACTAATGCCTGATTCAGATGCTCTGTCACAGAATGAGTCAGCAGGGCCGCTAATAAGAACCACAATCATACACAACACGAATAATGCTGGTTTTCCATTTGTCCTCCTTTCTCCTCAGGCAATTTTCTTCCACTTCAGAATCTGTTATGTGGTGCACTGATGTTTTCTACCTCTCATGAAGCCAAGTTTTTTAGCCTGGGCAGGCCAGGAGCACCTGGGCTGCTGTGGGACCCACAGGTGAGGGTGAAAAGAAGACTCTTGATGGATGGTCCTCTCCCCTGTGCAGTTTGACTCTCTTACCCCAAACATACATGGCCATGATGAAGAGAAGTGTATTTGTTTTCTATGCTGCCTAACAAATTATCACAAATGTAGCAGCTGAGAAAAACAGACATTTACCATCTCACAGTTTTCGTGTGTCAGGAGTCTGGGCCTGGCTTAGCTGGGTTCTCAGCACTCAAGGCACTAGCAAGGACTGTCTCTGAGCCTCAGGTTCTCATGTGACACTCAAGGACTTCTTTCAAGCTCATTCAGGTTGTTGGTAGAGTTCAGTTGCCTGAGGTTGGAGGACTGAGGCTCTCAGCTCCTAGAGACAACCCCTTTCCACAGGTCATTCACAACACGGTTGTTTGCTTCTTCAAGGCTCCTAGGAGAGCATCTCTGTGCTTTGAGTCTTTTCTATCAAGGAAGGCCTAGATTCTCTTATAAAGGGCTCCCCTAGTTAAGTCAAGCCTACCCAAGATAATCTTCCTTTCAACTAACTCAAAGTCGATTGATTACCAAAACCAAACCTATTGCCAACTCATAGCAACCCTATAGGACAGAGTAGAGCTGCCCCATAGGGTTCCCAAGGCAGTAATCTTTATGGAAGCTGACTGCCTCATCTTTCTTCCACAGAGAAGCTAGTGGGTTGGAACCATCAACCCTTTGGTTAGCAGAGAGAGCATAACCACTGCACAAACAGGATTCCTTAGTCAACTGATTAGGGGCCTTAATTACATCTACAAAATCCATTCACCTTTGCCACATTCTATTAGTTAGGAACAGGTCACAAGTTCCACTTGCACTCAAGGGAAGGAGGGTTATACAAAGATGTGGGTACCAGGGAGTCAGAATCAAGGGAGTCACTGTAGAATTCTGCCTCCAACAACAAGCTTGTGGACATTGAAGTTGATGTCACTGATTGGGAAAGAAGGCAAATATGCTGGCCATCAGATTTCATATCCCATCTAATAGGAATAATAGCTTGGAATATAGTACATGCAAACTAGCAAAGAGAAACTTAAAACTCATACTTAGTTTGTACCATGGGAGAGCTGGCTTAAGAGCAGTTCCTGGAAAAAGGCTCAGGGGTTTTAATTGTTTATTACCACAGTAAGAAATGTTTGTATAATGTGAAGAAACAAAAAAGCTCACAATGCAATTTCTGGAGCAGTAATAAATACATAGTGTCCAGAACAAGAAAGAAAACAGTAACACTGGGCTTGGCACCACATATGCCAACCTACATCTGGAAAATTTTTCTGCAGTTCTGGCCTTGACATTTTAAGCTGAGCATTGCCCAAATGAAGCCTTGAAATCAGCATATGAAAAATGTTTGAAGGAACTATGGATGTTTATAAAAGAAACTGAAGAGGAAATAGGATCACTGCAATGTAAGAGTTGAGAGGCAGAAGTAAGACTAATGGAAGAGAGTTACAAGGAAGCATATTTCCTCTCAGTGCAAGAAATAGATTTCTAATATTTAGAAAGTTGTCCACAAAGGAAATGTGTTATATAGAGGGGAACTCACATTGGAAACAAATCCCACCCATGGGTGCTCTCAAGTCCTCACCCACCTCTATTAACTATGCCCTTTCTCATCTGTATCTTTACCCCACTTCATCTTCTCATTGCATCCATGCATAAATAGGTTTCTCCCATCACATGCATAAAGCCAGTGTCCTCAGTCTCTCACTCTACCAAGCTACTGCATCTTTCTCCATCCCCATTGAAGCCTGAGTTTCTCAGACCTGTATGAGCTTGTGGCCTGCCCCCCATAGCCTTCACTCCTTACTCAGTTCACTCAGTCCACTTCTTCCCCCACGAGCCACCCAAACTGATCTTATAAAGTCAGTGTGGATAAATCCAGAGAATGCTCTTTGCAGTTTCTTTTATATGACACAGTTGACCACACCTTCCTTTTTTAAACCATCTCTTTCTTTAGTTTCCCAGACATTCCATTCTCTTGATATCTCTCTGACTCCTCTGGCCATTCTGCTAAGCCTCTTTTATGGTCTCTCTCCTATCTGATACATGTTAACATTCCACTAGGCTCTGTCCTGGGTCCACTCTATTCTCATTCTACATGGTATTCCTTGATGGGGCAGTTAACGTCTGTTGTTGTAACCGTCACTTATATGTCATGGCACCTTACTTCCAGTGTAGATCTTTGTTTCCTGAAATCCATGTCTCTATCTCCAAAGTACTTGAAACTCAATGTAGCCAAGCCTGAACTCATAATTCCCCACCTTTGTCCACCCTTAAAATCCTCATTCTCTATGAAAAAAACAATCACTAATTTTATATGGAAAGGAAAGAGACCTCAAATAAGGAAAGTACTATTGAAGAAGAACAATGAAGTAGGAGGTCTCACACTCCCAGATCTCAAAACCTGCTATACAGCCATAGCAGTCAAAACAGCCTGGTACTGGTACAACGACAGACAGATAAACCACTGGAACAGAACTGAGAACCCAGAAATAGATCCATCGACCTATGGTCAGCTGATTTTTGACAAAGGGTTGAAATCCATTAAATGGGGAAGAGATGGTCTCTTTAACAAACAGTGCTAGCAAAACTTGATATCCATTTGTAGAAAAATGAAACAAGATCCATACCTCACACCATACACAAAAATTAACTCCAGATGGATCAAAGACTTAAATGTGAAACCTAAACCTATAAAGTTCCCCAAGAAAAAAATAGGGGCAAATTTAGGGGCACTGATTTATGGAATAAATGGACTGTCAAACATAACCCAAAATGCACAAACAGTCGAAGATAAATTAGATGAATGGGACCTTCTGAAAAGTAAATTTTTATGTGCTTCCAAAGACTTCTCATAAAGAGTAAAATGAGAACCTACAACATGAAGAGATGCTCAAAATCATTGGCCATCAGAGAGATGTAAATCAAAACAACGAGAGACCGTGTCACCCCAGCATTGATGGCAAGGTTCAATGAGACAGAAAATAACAAATGCTCATGGGGATGTGGAAGGATTAGGACTCTCACACACTGCTGGTGGGACTGTGAAGTGATACAACCACTGTGGAAAGCAATATGGTGATTTCTTAGAAAGCTGGAATTGGAGATACCATTTGATCCAGCAATCCCATTACTAGGTATATATCC
>NW_006922299.1:471623-472226 GCF_000298275.1 Orycteropus afer afer | reverse complement strand
TAGTAGAGAATGGTGGCAGTCCATTATCCTTATCCTCACCAATTCTGCGTAACCCATTCATCTGCAAGTCCTAAAGACACTACCTCCAAATCCATCTAATTTTCTCATTCCTACCAATAATACTACCTTGATACCTTGATTTAAACCATCAGCCTACGCCTGCATTATCGCAATAGATTTGGTTCTAACTGGTAATCTATCCCCTCTTGACTTCTAAATTCTCTCTACATCACAGCCAGAGGGCTTTAAAATTTTTTTTTTAAAAATCAAACTGTACTCCTATCTCCACTCCTCTATTCAAAATCCTTGCTTTCATGATATGTCCAGGCTCCTTAAACTAGCACTCAGGACCCTTTTTAATCTGCCTTCTTCCTGCTTCTTCAGCCTTATCCCTTGTCATTCCTCCTTCCCCATGCTCTGGTCTGCAGCTTTGTTATACCACAAGTATATCCTTGTGGCAGCAATTAGTTATCCCCTAAAACATACTCACTCTTCCCCACTTCGTGGGCACATGGTCACCCGAATAAAGACTAATTTTGCAGCTAGTTGTGGCCATGTTACCAAGCTCTAGCTAATGTTCTCAGAGTTTTAAAAATTATTATT
>NW_006922299.1:467671-471409 GCF_000298275.1 Orycteropus afer afer | reverse complement strand
CTTGGAAACCCTATAGGGCAGTTCAACTCTGTTGTAAAAGGGTCACTCTGAGTCAGAATTGACTCAATGGTACTGGATTTGGTTTTTTTTTTTCTTAAGATCATTTGTAGACATGTTTTCTTAGTCACCCCCACAAAAAAAATTAAATTTTAAAAGAGAGAGAGAGAGATTTTTTGCAAGTAGGGTTGGGCTTAAGAGAGTCACAAACTATGTCAATATCTAAGATTTGTTCATCCTCCAAGAGCCAACTTTCACCTCCGGGGGGCTATATTAGGAATCCCTGGGTGCTTCACTACTAACCGAAAGTTTGGCAGTTTGAATCCACCAAGAGGTATCTACCAGGAAAGAAAAGCTTGGTGATCTACTTTGGAAAGGTCACAGCCATCGACTACCTTATGGAGTTCTATTCTGACGTGTATGGGGTCACTATGAGATAGAAGCGACTCGAAGGCAATTGGTTTGGTTTTTCTTAGGGAGAGGCCTATGTTGCTCCTGTTGGGAATGCACGCTGTAGCCAATGTAGACCCCACCAGCTTTACTTGCTTAAAGAAAATTGTTGGCCTTGGAGCAGAAATGAGGTATTGTCCCGACCACTCTGCTAGAGAATATCTGCTGATATCCACTTTCTCCTGTTCTTCCTGGACACACAGTTAGACTGTGTTTTCCAATCTCCTTGCATCTAGGTGGAGCCATGTGACTATTCTCACCAATGGAATGGGAATAGAAGTTGGAGGCGTGTTCCAACTCTAAGATTATATACTCTGTAGCATCATAAAAGAAAACTGAGGGTGATAAAATCTTCTACTTGGAGAGTTTACAAAGATCCAACAGAAATCATTTAAACTGAACAACCAACAGAATATGGTATGCTAAGTGCTCTGGTGAGAAAACCCACAAAAAGATGCAGGATGTGTGTTCCTTAATCTGAAAGAGCACAAATCTAGCAAAGTGGATTCGAGCAATATTCCCAAAATGCAGAAGAGAGAAGAGTATGATTCAGGATATGTCCTATAAGAATACACTGACAGAAGACATCATTCAAATGACAATTAGTAAGGGATATTTCAAATATTGTACATACATTGTATGGCATGCTATGTAACAGTTATTGAAATGGAGGCTGGCCACATATACTGAATCAGAAATACCTCCAAGAAATTGTTTAAGTGAAAAAATCAGCTAAATAATAGCCAACTTGTGTAAATTGCTATTGTCAAGCATAGGTCCAATAAGGAATTTGTATCAAGAATATATAAGATATCTTACACTCATTTATAAAAAATTAAAAAAAAAATGGAAAATGGGCCAAGGATAGACATTTCTGCAAAGAAGATATACAAACAGCCAATAAGCACATGAAAAGATATTCAACATCACCAGCCATTAAAGAAATGCCAATCAAACTACAATGAGATTCCACTTCATAGACACTAAAATGGTTATAATAAAAAAGACAGACAATAACAAGTGGAGAAGATGGAGCCCTCATACATTTGCTAGTGGGAATGTAAAATGGTGCGGCCACTTTGGAGAATAGACTGGCAGTGTCTCAAATGTTCAGCACAGTTACTCTATGACTCAGCGACTCCACTCCTAGGTGGACATGCAAGAGAAATTAAAACACATCCACACAAATGTTCAAAGTAGAATGATTCATAAAGCCGAAGAGTGGAAACAACCCCAATGTCCCTCATCTGATGAGTGGATAAACGAAATGTGGTCTCTCCACGTGACAGAATATCAATCAGCAATAAAAACAAATGGAGTATTGATACACACTACACAACATGAATAAACCTTGAAAACACTATAAGTGAAAGAAGCTAGCCACAAATGAGCACATGTTGTATGATTTCATTTATCTGAAATGTCCAGAATAGACAAATCCAGAGACAGAAAGCAGATTAGTGGTTTCCTGGGGCCAGGGGGCGGATGGAATGGGGAATGGCTGTTAACGGGCATCGGGTTGGTTTGGGGTGATGAAAAAGTTCTGAAATTAGATTGTAGTGATGGTTGCATAACTCTGTGAATACATTAAAGACCATTGAATCAGACAGTTTAAATGGGTAAAATGTATGTATAAGAACTACATCTCAACAAGCTGTTTTAAAAATTGTTATAGCCATTTAATTGGGACAATTCAGAGCCAGGTAAGCAGGAGGGTGTATTGATCTGTTAAAATAATTGCTATGGCCCTGTGATACATTTTAGGACTGGAATAAAGCTCACTCCCAGGGGCTGGCTCTCAGCCCAATAGTAAACAAGATGTACCCACAGACCACTCAACCCAGGGTGACGCACCCACATACTCTATGGAGATGCATCCCTTGGGGCAATCAACTATGATGCACCAGAGGGGCAACATTCACATGGAGGAAATGCAGGACACATAGGAGTGCATAAATATAAGGGGCAGGGTGGAGGGTGTTACTGGGCAGGGAGGGGAGGAGACTGGATTAGGGCTGGGGATGGTAAATGGGGAGTGAAAATTAATGTACATGAAATGTTGAATGTAAAACAAACTCTGCTCTGTATACTTGCACCTAAAGCACAATAAAATAATAATAATAATTGCTATGTTTTTATGCAACTCCAAACTGCGAGCCATATCCCATGTTCACTAACTCCATCACTATTACAAAAAGTAAAGGCTTAAAAGTGAGAGCAAGTTCATCTGCATAGGCACAGTTTAGGAAACTACCGCAGGCAAAGGAGAAATTAGTACAACAGGTTAATGCAAGATAAAGTTTTAATCAAATAACAGCTTGATGTTTAAAATACATGTTCTTCATCCTGCCTCTGTAAATTAACAGCTAATTGTATTTCTGAAACTGAAGTGCTTTGGCATTTCCTAATCGTGAGACATGTTGCACTGGGCAAATCTGCTGCAAAAGACCTCTTTAAAGTGTTTAAGAGCAAAGATGTCACTTGAAAGACTAAAGTGCGCCTGACCCAAGCCATGATCTTTTCAATAGCCTCACGTGCATGTGAGAGCTGGACGATGAATAAGGAAGACCAATGAAGAACTGATGTTTTTGAAGTGTGGTGTTGGTGAAGAATATTGACTGCACCAAGGACTGCCAGAAGAACAAACAAATCTGTCTTGGAGGAAGTACAGTCAGAATGCTCTTTGGAAGCGAGAATGGCCAGATTTTTGCACTTTTTTGTCGGTAGGGACCAGTCCCTGGAGAAGGATATTATGCTTGGTAAAGCAGAGGGTCATCGAAAAAAGGAAGATGCTCAAGGAGATGGGTTAACACAGTGGCTGCTATGATGGGCTTAAGCATAGCAACAACTGTAAAAATGGGACAGGACCAGGCAGTGTTTTACTCTGTGTTGTACACAGGTTCACTATGAGTCTGAACTAACTCAGTTGCACCTAACAACAACATAACAATTGTGAGATATATGAAATATCTCTGTAAAACATTATGCAAAAGAACCATTCTCTAAAGTCCTCTAAGCACAGCCCACCCCAAGCAGGCAGGACATTTGACAAGGCTCCAGGAATATCACTTGGACGGATGCCTTCTCTGCTGTGGGCCTCTGCATGCTCTTGAAAACCAGACATGCTCCCCAAGTTTTCACTGTGAAATCATTTCAAATCTCCAGATAAGCTACAAAAATAGTAAAGATAACTTCCACGTATCCATTATCCATATTGACTCATTTTTAACATCTTGCCACATTTACTTTACCATACATGATTTCTTCTTCCTTTTGTAATTAATAATTGAT
>NW_006922299.1:466474-467095 GCF_000298275.1 Orycteropus afer afer | reverse complement strand
TTTATACTTTTACATATTAATGTATGTAAATTTATAGTAAATAGCCTGGCAGAATGTATACCAAACTGTTAACAGTAATTACCTCTCAGGAAGCAAATGGGAAATTGTAGCGGAAGGTGCTTGGTCTGTGAGGGAATAAGACATTCACTTTTCAGTCTAGACACCTCTATTTTTAATAACAAGAATGCATTTAGGTTTTACTAATATATACTTTAAAAACATGTATTTGCTAAAAACACTTTCATTACCATCATTTTCAAATTATCTTTCCTGACAGTCTCAATCCTATTTGTGTGAATTAAAAGCCTTCCAAATAGATGCTACCTCCTTCGCCTCAATCTGACTTAGATATATACATATAGTTGTTGTTGTTAGGTGCCATCGAGTTGGTTCCAATTTATAGCAACCCCATGTACAACGGAACAAAACATTGCCTAATTATGCACCACCGTCAAAACCATTGCTATGTTTCAGCATATTATTGCAGCCACTGTGTCAATCCATCTTGTTGGGGGTCTTCCTCTTTTTCGCTGACCCTCTACTTTACCGAGTGTGGTGGTTATGTTTGTGTGTCAACTTGGCTGGGCCTGGTTGAGTGGCTGGGCAGCTGGTGGTAGTTAT
>NW_006922299.1:463742-465934 GCF_000298275.1 Orycteropus afer afer | reverse complement strand
ATTCTCGCTTCTAAGGAGCATTCCAGCTGTATTTCTTCCAAGACAGATTTGTTCGTTTTTCTGGCAGTCCATGGTAACTTCAATATTCTTCGCCAATACAATTCAAATGCATCGACTCTTTTCTGGTCCTTCTTATTCATTGTCCAGCTCTCACATACATATAAAGCTATGGAAAATACCATGTGTGGGTCAGGCACACCTTAGTCTTCAAAGAAACATCTTTTCTCTTTACCACTTTAAAGAGGTCTTTTGCAGTGTATTTGCCCAATGTAATATGCCATTTGACATCCTGACTGCTGCTTCCATGGGTGTTAATTGTGCATCCAAGTGAAATTAAATCCTTGATAACTTCAATCTTTTCACCATTTATCAAAATGTTATTTTATTTTCTGTTGAGGTGTAATCCATTCTGAATGCTAGTCTTTGATTTTCATCAGTAAGTGCTTCAAGTCTTCACTTTCAGCAAGCAAGGTTGTGTCATCTGCATATTGCAGGTTATTAATGAGTCTTCCTCCAAGTCTGATTCATATAGTCCAGCTTCTTGGATTATTTGTTCAGCACACAGATTGAGTAAGTATGGTGAGAGGATACAGGCCTGGCACACACCTTTCCTGATTTTAAACCATGCAGTATCCCCTTTTCTGTTCAAATGATTGCCTCTTAGTCTATGTGCAGGTTCCTCATGAGCACAATTAAGTGTTATGGAATTCCCATTCTTCCTAATGTTACCCATAATTATTATGATCTACTCAGTTGAATGCCTTTGCAGAGTAAATAAAACACAAGTAAGCATCTTTCTGGTATCCTTTGCTTTCAGCCAAGATCCATCTGACATCAGCAACCACATTCCTCATCCCTCTTCTGAATACAGCTTGAATTTCTGGAAGTTCCCTGTCAATATACTGCTGCAACTGTTTTTGAATTATTTTCAGCAACATTCTATTGCATGTGGAAATTAATTATATTGTTCAATAATGTCCACATTCTGTTGGATCACCTTCCTTTGGAATGGGCACAAATATTTATCTCTTGTAGTAGCTTGGCCAGGTAGCTGTCTTGCAAATTTCCTGGCACAGACAAGTAAGCACCTCCACAGCTGCATCTGTTTGTTGAGACATCTCAATGGGTATTCCGTCAATTCCTGGAGCCTTGTTTATTGCCAATTCCTTCAGTGCAGCTTGGAATTCTTCCTTCAGTACCAATGGTTCTTGATCATATGCTACTTCCTGAAATAGTTGAACATCAAACAGTTCTTTTGGGTGCAGTGAGTCTGTGTATTCCTTCTATCTTCTTCAGATGCTTCCTACATCATTCAATATTTGTTCAGAGAATCCTTCATTGCAATTCGAAGCTTGAATTTTTTTTCTTCAGTTCTTTCAGCTTAAGAAATGCCGACCATGTTCTTCCCTTTTGGTTTTCTAATTCCAGGTCTTTGCACATTACATTATGCTTTACTTTTCTTCTCAAGCCACCCTTTGACATCTTCTGTTCAGCTCTTTAATGTCAACATTTCTTCCTTTCATTTTAGCTCCTCTCAGTTGAAGAGCAAGTTTCAGAGTCTCTTCTAAACTCCATTTTGGTCTTTTCTTCCTTTCCTGTATTTTTAATGACCTTTTGCTTTCTTCATCTATGATATCCTTGATGTCATCCCACAACTCATCTGGCCTTCAGTCATTGGTGTCAATGCATCAAATCTGTTCTTCAGATGGTCTCTAAATTCAGGTTGGATGTATACTCAAGGTCTTATTTTGGCTCTCATGGACTTGTTTTAATTTTCTTCAGCTTCAACTTGAACTTGCATATGAGTAATGGATAGTCTGTTCCACAGTGAGCTCCTGGCCTTGTGTTGTTTGATGAGCTTCTCCATCACCTCTTTCTATAGATGTTAATTTGATTTCTGTGTATTCCATCAAGTGAGGTCCACATGTATAGTTGCTGTTTATGTTGTTGAAAAAAGGGTATTTGCAATGAATAATTTGTTGGTTTTGCAAATTTCTATCATGTGGTTCCCAGCATCATTTCTATCACTAAGGCCATATAAGCCAACTACCAATGCTTCTTCTTTGTTTCCAACTTTCACATTCCAATCACTAGCAATAATCTGTACATATTGATTGCATGTTTGGTCAATTTCAGACTGTAGAAGTTGATAAAAATCTTCAATTTCTTCATCTTTTGCTTTGGCGGTGGTG
>NW_006922299.1:459535-463336 GCF_000298275.1 Orycteropus afer afer | reverse complement strand
ATAAATGATGCTCCTTAGCAACATTTATTCATCAATGGCCAGGTTTTTTTTTTTTTTTTTAGTAGATTTCCAGGTACTTCTTCCTAGTCTGTCTTAGTCTGAAATCTCTACTGAAACCTGTCCACCATGGGTGACACTGCTGGTACTTGAAATACCAATAGCATAGCTTCAAACATCACAGAAACATGCAAACCATCACAGTACAACAACCTGACAGACTGATGTTGGAGGATATATATGTATACATATATACATATATGTGTGTGCTGTATTGGTCCTCTAGTGCCACTCTAACAGACATAACACAAGTTGCGTGGCTTTAACAAACAGGGATTTATTCTCTTATAGCTTAGGAGGCTAGAAGTCCGAGTTCAAAGTGCCAGCTTCTAGGGACTGGGTGAAGGCCCCTCAACCTTGGGATTTCATCTTGGCTCTTGCTCCTGGCCCACTGAAGCCAGAAGCTTTTCTTAACTCAGACAGCTGTTGGCTGCTGAGGCTGACAAACCCAAGGTCAACAAATAAAATGGCACAGTCCCAAGATTATCAAACAACATGGCAGGCCATTAGTTCAAGTCCAGAGATAGTCCCGAGACTGGCAGGAAACATGACAGGTTGCTAAATGAAGATTCAGCTACATGCAGGGTCCAAGTGTGTCACACAGTTGCAGAGAACTTTTTCAATGCTTCTCCTTATATACTGGAAGCAGGCCACATTCCTTTGGCAGCTACTCAGCTGCTCCAGTAGATTCCATCATGGAGTTGATTACCAGTCTTATCATGGGGAATACTGCATCCAATTGCTCAGCCACTCAAAACCAGGTCCAGCCAAGTTGATACATGCCTTAACTACCACATATGCATATATACATACATATGTATATACCCACATACATCTATGCATTTATGTATATTGTGCTCCTGAAAATTAAAAACTAACTACCATTCCCCAATATTCACAACTTTCACCGTTGGTTATTGTACCTGTAGAAATTTGTGTTCATCATATTGAACTTGCTGGTACTTAGCAAACCAATAATATCATTTGCCTCCAAGAACATTTACTGAACGAATCCCAGACATTTGTTCAATGAAGTGGAGAAGTAAGACAGTGAAAATTTAACATCCTCTCCATGTGTCTTTTTCATTGTGATTTATATCAATAATGTCACATTGCACTTTACTTAATAGTAGCTAGTATTGTTCAACTTATTTTTCATGGAAAATTTCAAAAACATACCAAAGTAGATGGCAGCTCAATGTATTCATCACCTAGTTTTAATAATTATCAACTCACAATCTTGTTTCATCTATTCCTTTACCACTGTTGGGAGACAGTGCTTCGTGGGTCCCTCATGTCTTATGAACAGGTACACTGATGGCCTTTGTTGTGGACTATATTTTCAAGGATGTTTGCATAGTGAACAATCTTAGACAATAGAGATAGTGTCTCCCTTCAGAGCAGAGGATTGGTTTTTTCACTGCCCAGTATGATAAAGATAATATCTCATCCCAGGGCTAAAACATCAGGCAGGTTTCCTTACTGCTCATTAAAAGGATTTGGGTCCCTTCAACTCAGAGTTCCTCAGCTGTGATGCAAGCCCACTGTGCCCAGCATCTACTTGGACCACTCTGAGACTTGGGAAGCAAAAGGATCTGATGTGAATATGAAGCTCAAGTTGCCTGTTTTCTGTGAATAATTAAGTCCTTTGCCTCTGACCCAAGAGTTTTGTGTCTTCTGCCAATATCCATGAAACTGTGGCAGCCTAACTTGCCAGTTTATGAGTAGGATAAAATCTAAAGCAGCCACTTTCTCTCTTTCATTTTATTAAAAAAGAATCCAGACATTATGTTATTTCATCCATAAATATTTCAGTAAGGGGCAGTTATTTCATTGAAATCATTCTAACCAAGGATGATAGAAGTTAATTACACACAAATGTGTGTGTGTGTGTGTGTGTGTGTGTATGCGTATCGACCCTGGGTGGTGTACACAGATTGCTCTCAGCTACTAACTGAAAGTCTAGTGGTTCAAATGCACCTAGTGGCACTGTGGAAAAAGACGTAGTGATACGAGCATCCAAAGGGTTGAGTTTGGTAAGTACAGGACCACAAACCTTTCCCCTCAGAGAAACTCTTGGGACTAAATATGTTTCAAAATCTAGAACTTTTTCAGAAGGTCAAAGAAACTACGGGCTGTGTATTAAATAACATTTTCACTAGGGCCTGGGCAAACACAGTAATCAAACTTTGATGTTCTGACCATGAAACATGAGTATTCACACCAAGTAGGATAAAGAGAGAATGCAAATAACCTCTCTTTAATTCAGACCAAATTTTATCACCAAATGAATTACCAAAACTTTGGCTTGTCAGAGTTTGGGCATTCTGGAATGGCTGATAAAGAACTATGGGTCTAAACTTCTTTAATCAAGTTTAAGACTTAGTCCCCCAGTCTAAGTAAGCATGACTAGCAGAACCATTAAAAAAAAAAAAAAAAAAACTTTTCACAGACCTTTTATTAATATATTTGGCCTCTTAAAAATAGCAAAGCTGAAATGAATTCCTTTAACACATTAATAAAATTTCAAATCACATGTACTCATTTGACTATATTAATGACGTATGATATCACGTTTCTGTTTTATAAGCACTAAACATTTCTGAGCTCCTGATCAAGGTGGAAAATGAATGATAAAGTCACTTGATGAATCAGATACAAAAAGGACATGTACAAAAATTAAAAGGGAACATGTTTGGTCAAAGATGAATACAAAAGCGGCTTGGATAGAAAAATCGTGTCTGGAAGGGTAGGGATTATTTGCATCCGTGTTCACCCACCAAGAGGAATAAGACTTGCAATCTGTACACCATCCGTGTTTGTGGGAAACAAGAGAAAACAGGATTCCCCAAGAAGCCTTTTCTTTCTGTTCTCCTGCCAAGGAGAGCAATGGATAGGCTGGTAAACCTGAAGCTGACAACGGATGTGTCAAGAACAGATCCGAATGTGGCCCTGGAACATTAACTGCTCTAAATAATACGTTCATGTCCAGATTTGATGGATTGCGTTTCTGAGAAGGGGAAAGCAATGACACATTATTTATGAGCATCTAGTATATGTCTGACAATTTGCCAAGCGTTTTTTGGACTGGTATCCCAAGAAAAATAAGGAAAGGAAAGTTCAGGGGGGTTGAATAACTTAAATGAATGAATGACTTTATGTGGACAAGCACTTGTCAGTTTGCTAGGTGGCGGGCACTGTTACATGCATTTCAATAATACATAGATCAATGATAATACTTAGATGAATTCCCTTTGGGGAATTCCTAATTGAGCAGGAGAGACAGATACATAAGCATATAATTATAGGATAATTTTATATGTACTGCTGTTGTGGCTCAGAATTTAAAAATGAAACTGTCACTTATAAGAACTACACTGCAGGAAAAAAAAAAAAGAAGGGGAGGTTTTTTTCCCCCAATCAGAGGCTGGGGACAACGCATGCCAATTCCTGAAAACATTAAAATGTAAGGATTTATCTGAGTAGAAAGTAAGATGCTGCCTTCTCCTATCTTTTGATCAACAGGGAAGAGCGTCTTTCTCACCTTCAGGTAAGTAGCAGGAAGCTGGATGTCATGTCAGCAACGTCTGTTGTTGTGGTTAGCTGCCATCGAGTGAACCCCTGACTCATGGCGACCCCACGCACAATAGAATGAAACGCTGCCCCGTCCTGTGCTATCCCATGAGTGGTTGCAGATCAGACCACTGGGATCCACTGGGTTTTCACTGGCAGGTTTTCAGAAGT
>NW_006922299.1:457744-458597 GCF_000298275.1 Orycteropus afer afer | reverse complement strand
AGAGAGAGAGCAAGCTCTGGTAGTGTAGTGCCTAAGGCACTTGACTGCTAAACAGAAGGCTGGCGGTTCAAACCCACCAGACACTCCTCGGAAGGAAGGTTGAGCAATCTACTTCCATAGTGATATCACCTCAGAAACCCCAGGAGGGGTCGCTATGAGTTGGGGCTGACTCAACAGCACATAGCAACAACAAATATATATATGTTCATTAGAGCCTAGGGAGAGTTTTCAAGGATGCCCAAGAGTCATGGAGACAGAGAAGAGCACAAAGAAGATTCCAGGCCAAGAGGACGGGGTAAACCAAGGAATTTATCCAAATAAATTCCCCAGAGTATACCCTTTTGTCAAATAGCATTAAACATAGTTTTAATACGCCACCTATCCTTTATAAGAAATGTATGCCCTACTATTATTATGGAAAAACTAAACAAATGAGGATAACCCACACAACTCAACCAAGCAATTAGAAACTAGGCTTTGGATAATTTTCTTATGTGGTTGATGTCAGTGCCTTAGTTCATAAAACTGGACACACTTGTCTTCTCTCCTTCATTTATGATTCTGAAATGAACTTTAAACTCCTTGAGTGAAAGAGAATCAGGTAGCTCACAAATTAATGACCATATAATTTCATGTCTCAAACCCTTACGTCCTGACTTCTCACAATGACCTTAATAGTTAACACAAAGGAGGCTCAAAGAACAGCATCTGAAGTGTTTTTAAAAGCAAATAAATACCAAGTTAGACTGAAAATGAGTAAATAAAAAAGGCTTCTAGTGTTGTTGTTGTTGTTAAATGCCGTCGAGTCATTTCCGACTCATAGCGACCCCATGCACAGCAGAACGAAACACTG
>NW_006922299.1:455073-455879 GCF_000298275.1 Orycteropus afer afer | reverse complement strand
AGTCCTATTTTGCGAGCCTTTTAGCCTAAACAGACTATTCCTAAAGGTGCGCGGTAATGTACCAAACAGTGTTTCTTTGCTATTCATAAGGTTTTTCCTGGCCGTACAAATTATTTTTAATTGGCTATTAAAATGGTTAATCAAATATATGTATGCTATGTTTAATTTCTGACCTCCCAAGATTCAAGTCCCTTAGGAAAATGCCTACTCTTCTTATACTTCTTGAAAAATGCCTTCCCCATCCTCCAAATGAAATACATTTAAGCCAAAGAGTCCTTGCTTGATTCCCAATGTGTTTTTAGTTTTGCACAGTAATTCTAGTTTTTAGCCAATGAGCAATAAACAAAATACCATCCACTGCTTGGATAGAGCTAACTCCGTAAGCTTTGATGGCTGAGACATTTAAGCATGTTTAAGACTAAGGAAAATGCATCACCTCACTTATGACATGCTTCATTATTGCTGTACAACTTGGTAGTTAGACTTGTTCCCTGGAGGAGGACTGAAGGCAATATAGGGCCACATAAAAACCTCAGATTACAAACAAAAAGCTGGAGACAGAGCAGGACAGGACCTTGTGAAGTCTTTTCTCTAGTCAGGGACAAGGAGAACCTCTAGGGTAGCTGAGAAATATAACACTGTTTATGTACTCAAACAAGTGTGTACACACACACACAGACAGACACTTTCCCATCCCACAGGTTAGCCTTATATACTCAAGGTGGCATAGTGCCTAAGGCACTTGACTGCTAACCAGAAGGCTGGAGGTTCAAACCCACCAGCCACTCCTCAGAAGGAAAGTTGGG
>NW_006922299.1:452004-454198 GCF_000298275.1 Orycteropus afer afer | reverse complement strand
AAAGACTGTTGCTGCAGGGGTCTCAGGTTAAAGATGAATATAGCTACACTTGCCTGCCCAAATCCATTGGTGTTTTGGTTTATTGAAGACAGTGTCACACAAACAGTCTACCTGTATTTCACCTTGGATTTCAAGATTTCATTGCCAGTCATGCAGCTATTCTGAAACACGCCCTCCCAGTTCCTGCACTGTAACCCCCAACGCAAGCCCCATGTCCTTGGCCAGATCACACACTTCCACTCTTTCTATTTCAGCATCTTTGAACTACTGCCAGATTTGAATTGCCAATGCAAGTTGGGAACACATTCTAAAACTATTACTTAACAAAAAGGAAAGAAAGAAAGCAGAATATTTTTATCTTTTAAGAAAATATTCCAAATTGAAAATTAATGAGTTCACTCAAGGAGGTGTATTTCTCAGCCTCAAGAAAGCGGTCATATATGCTATGAAAGTTTAAGGCTAAACTGTATTCATAAAGAACTACTTCTGCATCAAAGAAGAATTTGTATTATAAACCAGGGGATTAAACACACAAGTAGGCAAACACAAACATACTTGTGGACAAAACTTAACAAAAATGAAAACTTACTCTCCCATAAGACAAACTGAGAAGCTGTGGCAAATTTCTCCCAGTAGACGACATAAATGAATAAGAAACACATTAACCAAACTGATAGATGGCGAGTTATCAATGGAGCAGTCAAGGCTTAATGAGTAAATCTTCCTTGCAAGATCAATGCAATGTGACACAGCAGGAGTCTTGAAAGCTCCAGGGAGTGTTGCAGAGGTGATAAGCTAGCCTGCTGCTGCTGTAAATGGCAAGCTGTTTGCCTTAGAGGTCGCTGTGAAGAGATAGGGAAGGGTAGTTTAAGAGAAATGGCTCATTTTTCTGCTTAGCTCATTTTTATTTCCCAAAGAGTGTTAAAGTAAATAGCTTTTCCCCCTTTGGGGTGCAATCCCAGCCTGCTAATGTCATATTTATAAAAGCAATCTGGCATATGGAGAAGAGTAAGCTTTGAAGACAGAGGGCCTTGTTCAAATCCCTGCTTCTGTTACTCACTAGCTGTGTGAACTTGCACCAGTCACATAACCTCTCTGATCTTTGATTCTTAGTCTGTAAAATGGGGATCATAATGCACACAGTTATGCTAGGGTTTAAATGAGATAATAATGTAAGATACCAGCTCTGTATTGGGGACGTTGTAGGCATTCCATAATTAATTATATACATTAAATATTATTATAATTAATTATTCAAATACATTCCTTAGTTTCATTATTATAGTTTTCCACTTTTGAAACACTGTCTTTATACTATTATTAATAATATGTATTATTTAAAACAATTTTTTAAACCCTTCAGTCAAAAAATCAAGAGATCTGGTCCTAAGCCAAACCCTGCTTGTAATAAAATATATGATCTGAGCAAATTGCTTTCCACACATTTATAAGCCTCATGTTCCTTTTTGTTAAAAAGAAAATTAAAATATCAATGGGAATTCACTAAACGTGAAGTTGGGAAGAAATGCACACAATTGGCTCTTACAGAACTGGCCCCATCACATCACTGAACCAAACTCAATGGCTCCCAATACTCACTTCTCAGCCACCATTCGCTTCCTGAGCAGTAAGAACAGCACGGAGAAACAATAGCTCTGGGTACCAGGATATTTTCTATTTTCAGCTTCAAAGGAAGGAAGAGACATAAATAAGTTCCTATTTGCCACAAAGAATGTACCACTGAATTCACTGCCATTTTGGAGACCATGAAACACTGGAAAGGCAAACTTAATCTCCTTTTCTAGCACACCATTCTATTTCTTCACTGCTTTAAAACCTTCCCTAATCCCAGACTGAAAAGACAAATGATTTCCAAAGATTTTAAATCAGAAAGTTAGTGAAGGCAAACTATTCTTTGATTCCTTAGTGTCCCTAAGGATGAGATTTGTCAACCCCTTCTCCCATCTTAAAAGTCAGTCAACAAATTAATAACAGATGGACTCCAAATAGTGTTCCCACAGGTGATGAAGCTTAGAGCACCTCAGGATGCAGAGCAGGACCACGAATGGGAACCCAGCAGAAGTATGTTTTAGCACCCAATACATCATCTGTAGGAGCTCTGGTAGCATAGTGCCTAAGGCACTTGACTGCTAACCAGAAGGCTGGCGGTTCAAACCCACCAGCCACTCCTCGG
>NW_006922299.1:449080-451554 GCF_000298275.1 Orycteropus afer afer | reverse complement strand
AAAGCACAATCTTCAATTCCTAGAAAATTTACCCATATAAGCTAATTTATTCCTTGAAAAAGCCCTTCTCCAGGGACTGGTCTCTTCTGACAATATGACCAAAGTGGGTGAGACAAAGTCTGGCCATTCTCACTTCCAAGGAGCATTCTGGCTGCACTTCTACCAGGACAGACTTGTTCGTTCTTCTGGAAGTTCATGGTATATTCACTATTCTTCTCCATTATTGTCTAATCCTAACAACTGGACCAGTAAGCAGAATGATAAATGGAGGAAAGATTGAAGTTGCCAAAGATTTCATTTTACTTAGATCCACAATCAATGTCTATGGAAGCAGCAGTCAAGGAAGCAAACGACATATTGCAACGGGCCAATCTGCTGCAAAAGACCTCTTTAAAGTGTTAAAGAGCTAAAATGTCACTTTGAAGACTAAGGTGTGCCTGGCCCAAGCCATGCTTTTTCAATCACCTCATATGCATGTGAAAGTTGAACAATGAGTAAGGAAGACCACAGAAGGGTTGATGCCTTTGAATTGTGGTGTTGGTGAAGAATACTGGAAATAACAGGAACTTCCAGAAGAATGAACAAATCTATCCGGGAAGAAGTGCAGCCAGACTGCTCCTTGGAAGCAAGATGGCCAGACTTTGTCTCACCTATTTGGTCATACTTTCAGAAGGGATCAGTCCCTGGAGAAGAATATCATGCTTGGAATAGTAGAGGGTCAGCTAAGAAGGAGAAGACCGCCAATGAAATGGATTGACACAGTGACTGCAATGATGGGCCCAAGCATAGCGAGGATTGTGAGGATGACACAGAACCAGGCAGTTTCTTTCTATTGTACACAGGGTCACTATGAGTTGGAGTCAGCTTGACAGCACCTAACAACAACAACATCATGTGTTTGGGTGAGCTTAGACTCAATGATGGCCAGCACAAAACCACGGCAGATGGGCAAAATACCAGAACATGGGGCATGATATGTCATATGTATTAAAGAAAAGAACAATTCTCAGCACTGAAAATATATCCTGAATTTTGAAAATATTTCTGGATACATCAGAAGTTTCTGTAAGAAGCAAAAAAAAAAAAAAAAAAAAAAAAACAGTACAACAAATAGCCAGTGAGTAAATGAGAAGATTCTCTAGTCATTAGCCATCTAGGAAATGCAAATCAGGACCACAACAGGACTCTACTTTGCACCCTCTAGCATGGCTCTGGTCGCGTACTGCCTAAGGCATTTGACTGCGAACTAGAAGGCTGGCGGTTCAAATCCACTCCTCTGAAGCAAGACTGGGCAATCTACTTCCATAGAGATACTGCCTCGTAAACCCAAGGAGGGGTCGCTATGAGTCAGAATCAACTGGGTTGGCAGTGAGTTTAATTTTTTTTTTTTTTTTTTTGGTTTAGCATGGTTAGAATAAAAAATTTAGAAAATGTTGGGAATTGGTGAGGATGTCAAGTTGGAGCCCTTGGGTACTGTGGTGGTTATGTTTGTGTGTCAACTTGGCTGGGCCTGGTTGAGTGGCTGGGCAGCTGGTGGTAGTTATTCCCCATAATGAGACTGGCAATCAACTCCATGGTGGAATCTACCACAAGCAGCTGAGTAGCTGCCTTTGGGAATGTGGTCTGCCTCCTGTATGTAAGGAGAAGCCTTGAGAATCGTCTCTAGCTTATGGCACGCTTGGACCCTGCATGTAGCCATGTCATTGCTCAGCAGCCTGCCATGCTCTGCTGACCTTGGGACTTAAAATGGATTTGAATTAACGGCCTGCCATGTGGTTTGGTAACATCGGGACTGTGCCTTTTTACTTGTCAACCTTGGGCTTGTCAACCTCAACAGTTAGCAGCTGTCTGAGTGAAGAAAAGCCTCTAGCTTCAGTGGGCTGGGAGGAGGAGGCAGAGCTGAAGCCCAAGGCTGAGGGGCTTTCACTCCTATTTTTAATAAACAGGCCATCCCATTTGTGATGTATTCCTGTCAGAGTGGTACTAGGTAACAAGAACAGGTACTGTAGGTGCAAATGTGTAATGGTTAAGGTACTTTGGAATACAAATTGACAGTTATTGAAAGGTTGGACATGGAGTTGCCATGTGACCCAGCAGTTCCACTCTCAGGTATATGACCAAGAGAAATGATATTTGTGAATAGCTTTGTTCATAGTGGCCCAAAGGTGGAAACAATCCAAATGCCTATTGACAACGAATGGGTGAAGTGTGGCATAGTCATGAAATGAAATTTTGGTGCAACTTGGATGAACCTAGAAAACATTATGGTAAGTGAAAGAAGCCAGTGACAAAGGATCACATAATGTATGATCCCACTTGTACGAAATGTCTAGAATGGGCAGATCTACAGAGAAAACAGATTAGCGGTCGCTAGGGTGGACTAAGGAGCTCTGGTAGCATAGTGGCTAAAGCACTTGACTGCTAACCAGAAGGCTGGCGGTTCAAACCCACCAGCCACTCCTCGGAAGGAAGGT
>NW_006922299.1:442680-448980 GCF_000298275.1 Orycteropus afer afer | reverse complement strand
CACCAGCCACTCCTCGGAAGGAAGGTTGGGCAATCCTACTTCCGTAGTGATACTGCCTCGGAAACCCAAGGAGGGGTCGCTATGAGTCGGGATGACTCGACGGCACATAACAACAACAACAACAACAGGGTGGACTAGGGAGTAAGTGCTAATAGGTACAAGGAATTTTTTTTGTGGGTGATGAAAATCTAAATTTAGATTGTAGTGATGGCTGGGAATCTCTGTGAATATACTAAAATCTATTGAGTTATACATGTTTTAGATGTGTGAATTGTGTGGTATGTAAATTACATCTCAATAAAGCCATTGATAAATAAATAAGTAAACATGGAAGATTTTTTAAATTTAAATTCCTAGTGATGAAAACCACTCTGTCTTGGACAAAAAAGAAAAAAGTTAAATGGAATTAATGGCAGATTACTGTTGCAAAAGAAACTATTAGTAGAGTTGAAGATTTAGCAATAGGAACTCTTGGTACATACAACAACATGGATGAATCCCAAAATAATTATGCTAAGTGAAAGAAACCAGACAAAAAGAATATATACTGTATTATTCCATTTATATAAAATTCTAGAAAATGCAAAATAATTTATAGAGATACAAATCAGATCAGTGGTTCCCTGAGGATGGGAGTAGTGGGCCAGGGAAGTATCACAAAGGGACATGAGGAACCTTTTAGGAGTAATGGGATGTTCATTATATTGATTGTGCTGATGGTCTCACAGGTGCCTACATATGTCAAAACTTATTGTTACCTTTTAAATCTCTGTAGTTCATTGTAGGCCCATGTTCTGGTTACCTAGTGCCACTCTGACAGGAATATATCACAAATGGGATGGCTTAAACAAACAGGAGTTTATTCTCTTACAGTTTGGAGGCTTTAAGTCCAAGTTCAATATGCCAGACTCTAGGGGCTGGGTGAAAGCCCTTCAACCTTGGGGTTCAGCTCTGCCTCCTGCTTCCAGCCCACTGGAGCTAGAGGTGTTTCTTCACTCAGACAGCTGCTAGGTGCTGAGGCTGACAAACCCAAGGTTGACAAGTAAAAAAAGCACAATCCTGATGTTACCAAACCACACAGCAGGCCATTAATTCAAGTCCACTGTAAGTCCCAAAGTCAGCAGAACATGGCAGGCTGCTGAACAACGATACAGCTACATGCAGGGCTCAAGCATGCCATAAACTAGAGACCATTCCCAAAGCTGCTTCTTATATATGGGAAGCAGACCACATACTCAAAGCAGCTACTCAGCTGCTTGTCGTAGATCCCACCATGGAGCTGATTGCCAGTCTCATCATGGGGAATAATTACCACCAGCTGCCCAGCCACTCACCCAGGCCCAGCCAAGTTGACACAAAAACATAACCACCACAACCCATTATACCTCAATAAACCTGTTAAGTAAAACAAAGATAAATAAAATATAAATTTCCCAGAAGAAATTTATAATCTAATAGAGAAAACAAATAACTACAGTATAAGACACATTGTAGTAAGTGCATAATCAACAGCTCTGAGAACAAAACAAGCAAGCTTAGTATTTCCCAGAGATTCTCAGGAAAGTAACTAAACTATAGGGGCAGCAAGTACAGGGTATGTCTGCTTTTTTCGCCATATATTCCCATGCTGACACAGTGCCTTACACATTAAGACACTCAACAAATACTTATGGAATGTTAAATGAACAGAAGAAATAATGAATGAATGGACCTTAAGAAATGTTCTGTGTATGGGCATGTTGAGATGAAACACAAACTAAGAAGTAGTAATAATATCAACTAAGGGACAAAGTATGAAATATGAAGGATGGCATGTGAAATTCCACATATAGGAGAGATGGGGCTGGTGATCTCCAAGGAGCAGGAGCAGTGTAAGAGTAGGCATGGAGGTAAAAAAAAGAAAGGTGAATGAGATTGGAGAGCAAGGTCTCTAGTGAATTACCCACTTTCTAGGAAAATAAACACCCAAGTCCTCCAAAAGCATTTGTGATCATTGATACACTTCACAGACTCCAACTTTTAGAGCTAGAAGTGGATTTAGGAGTCATCTATTTCCACTCCTTTCACTTGAATGATGACAAAAATGAAACACAAAGAAGAGAAAATGATGTGTCTAAAGTCATATTGCTCTATACTATTTCAAATTCATATATTTTTAAATAGTTCTCCCTCACTAAGTAAATTTTTTGTGGATGCATATCCAACTAATGCTAATTCCCAATGTTGCAGGAGCCAAGTGCTTAAGGAGTGCTCACCCTAGGATCCACTGGGGAGGTGATCTCCTCGGTGTCTACTTTCCTAAGAGATGGAGGCATCTCCTGGTGGGAGGGAGGAGGTGAGACTTACCTTAAGAGAAAAAAGTCAGGCACACACACACTTGGTCTCCCCAGAATGCCCAGACATGGAAGGAAGGGATGCTTCTGAATATGGTTATCTTTCCTACAGATGACCTCACCCTGCCAAAACTCTTGCCTGAATCCTTGGAGTAGGCATTGGGGGCCTCAACACTACAAGGAGGTAAAGTCAGAGTCAGCTCTGGAATGGAACAAAGTGGCTGAATGGAAGAAGGAAGACCCAGAAAAAAACATGTGGGTGCAACTAGTTTATTTGAGAGGTAATTTCAAGAAGCACAGTGAGAGTGTGAGCCAGGAAAGGGAGGAAAGCTAAGAAATGGTATGTAGAAGATCAGGTTACCATTGTGGGCAACTAGAGCTCAATTCTACTTGAGACCCTCTGAAAGACTGGACAGAACACATTTCCAAATTGTCCCACCACCTCCCACAACCTCATTGGTTGACACTGATAGGGCACTGACTCTCACATCTCTAGCTTACCTTATCTACAGGCCTAATGTGCTACCATGTCCACAGAACGATCTCAAGCAGAAGACACAGAAAGCCAAGATACGTTGGCTTATACATTGAATGGAACCTGTCTGCAGAAGACCTCTGGGGTAGGTCAAGGTGATATGGCTGTGACACAACCACATCTCATACAGTGACTTACATCACGGAAGTGGAGGTAAGCACATGAAAAATGTTTCAAGGAAAACCAGAAGTCTGACAATAGTAATTAGAGGCAAAACCAAGAAATACTATTAATGGGAGCTCTGATAGCATAGCGCCTAAGGCACTTGACTGCTAACCAGAAGGCTGGCAGTTCAAACCCACCAGCCACTCCTCGGAAGGAAGGTTGGGCAATCTACTTCCGTAGTGATACTGCCTTGGAAACCCAAGGAGGGGTCGCTATGAGTCGGGTCTGACTTCACGGCACATAACAACAACAGCATCTTTGCCTTTGAGCTGGTATGGTTTGGGGAAATCGAAATTTCATAAATTTAAACATAACCACCAAATGAAGTTCTTGTCACTCATTTAACAAATATTCATTGGACACCTTTTATATTCTGAGTGTTAGCCAAACAATAAATAAGTAGGCAAGACTTATTTGATTCCTGCCATCTTGGAGATAATGTAACTGGGATGACACCCAAGTGTATCGGCTATTTCAGTTACATATATGAAATGCAAGGATAGCAATCACCTAGCAGGGTCAAAGACTGTGAACTTTTTGTCTCTTTTCCCCTTGGTATTCTTAAATTAAAAGCCTTAAAACCTCAAGTTTTACCCTTAACTTTACTGAAAGTGTCAACAGGATTTCAAGGGAAGTGTGCCCAATGCTTGCTTTGGGGAAGGAAGATTTCAAACAAGGAAAAAAATAAAATAAAAGGAAGAATACTAACTCAGGATCTCCAGAGCTCCAAGAGTCAGCTGAGTTAGAAGCTTCCAGCATGATGGCACCTCATGCGTCTGGAGTAATGGATACTCACAATATATTTACTCTTTGTTACCAAAAAGGTTGAGGTCCAAAGACATATTAAAGTGTGTTTATATAAGATGGCATTTAGATCTTCAATAATACTACAAGTGCTGTCAAAAAATTGCCAAGAAACCCAATACCTCACTGGAGGAGATATTTCTATCAATACCTTCCATGGTGACATTACTAGGGGTAGGGGCACTTGGCCTGCAAGAAAATTTAAGATAATACTGTGTAACTTCACTTGCCCACCTCATGTGAAATCCATCAACAGTCCAATCCAACATGGCCAGAATGTTGAATCTATGATTAGCTGTAAAAACCAAAGCTGTTAATGGGGCGATAGCTCCCACAGAGTTGCATTGACAGTAAGCAAATGAGAAACTTAATAAAAAGAAATAGACTATTTCTGTGCATAGTTGTCATGGAAAATCCTCAAGTATGGGCAGAGCATAACTGATTGGGTGGAGTTGCCGGAACAGGTTGTGAATATCTGAAAAGCTTCGGGTTGTTCAGTTCTGTTAGGGCTCCATACCCTTGGGCAATTTTACAAAGAAAAGAGAAAGATCTGGGTAACTATAGCAAGGATTATTTTTAAGAGATGTCTCTTGAAAATTGGTACAATGATTCTGGAGGACAATATCTATGCAAATATAAAATGTGTATACCTCCTACTCCCAAAATCCTCACAGCTTAGATATGCCAATGAAATGGAGTCCTCAGATATATCCACAAAATATGGGTTAGGACTATTTTTTGTAGCGAGTAACAGAAAATCCGTTACATCTAGATTAAGCAGTAAGGGAAGTTTGTTGGATCACAGACTTGGAAAGTTCAGAAGTAAGATGGTTCTTAGTTTGGGCTATTTGGTTGGGAAATGATGGAAACACTGACAAGGGAGTAGAGAAGTGAGACAGGGAATGAAACCCAGCCAATAAAGATGCATTATCAAGCTAGCTTCCACTGTGGACAATTTATAGCTTAAGTCCACTAGGGAAACTCTGAGAACTTGTATAAAACATTTGCCTCAGAGATAACCCCCCAGGGGAGGAAGCTGGGGTGTTTATACCACTAGTCACTGGTTGAGGGGTAAAATCTAACATTCCATGACTCTAAGACATGACTCCGACTGAACAACACATAACAACAACAACAACAACAAGACATGACTAAAGAGAACAGAACAGCTTACTCAGAGATGAGCAATAACTACTGACTTACACGTGGTAAGTTTGGTCAAGTTGGGTTCAATGCCCAAGCTGAGTACTTGTACTTTGTCACCTGAGCTTACAATAATGTGCCTTACACATTAGCAAACAGATTTTTCATTTGGCTAATAGTGTTATAATTTGGGGAGCTTGCCACAAAAGAACTATGAGCTTGCAATCATGTGTATGGTGAAGAACCAAAGACACGACCAAAGAGAAAACTTTCCTGTTTGAACTATTATAGCAAAACCAATGATAAACACAGCGAGTCTTCTCTATGCATTGAGTGACTATTTTTCAAGAGGCTGATTCAGAAAACTTGCTAGTGATACTCAAGAAGTATTATTTACTTGAAAGATGCAATTTCTAGGGCCAAGTCCAACTACTGTTTCCAAAGAGAAAAATCTCCTATACTATTGAGTCTCTGAAATCAAATTTGAATTGTTTTGTGAACAGTCAGGAAATAATGACTTCAGTTATTTTCCTGTCTTTGCTGTTAACAAGGACCCAAATTATGAGCACGTCTGATAATTATCAGCATGTCCTGACCTTTCAGGATAGTGTAATGCTGTTCTAGAAGACATGAAAGAGAGCATATATTGGCATTATGCCAACTCATAGCTCCAAGTGTGATAACTGAAAAACCTCAAGAATTAATGCGAAAAATGTCCAAGTCTCAAAAGGAAACAAACGAAAACCTTTTCTTTTCCAATGTACCATTTTAAACAAACATATCAAATATTTTAAAAGATACTCTGAACAACGGGCAATCATTTCCATGGAAATGGTTCCTTTCACAGGAATCTATTTCTTCATTGGTTAATGGGGACATTATTCCAATGAAATATTTTAATGTGGCTCAAATATGTATGAGAAATACACAATGGGTCATCACAAGGCCATTTCTCAATATGTACTGGTGATTTACTGACAGAAAGACTTATTTTCAAGCATTTATTAACATAACTGGGTTAAAAAAAAAACACTATGAAACAGTGGAAAGAGTTATTATAGTGAGACACCTGAGCTAGTTCCAGATTACCATTTTCTAACTGTGTAAATGGGCCTGTCATTTGTTGCAGCTGAGCCTCCTTTGGAAAATGGAAATCATATTTCCATCCTGGGTTTACAACATAACCTTGCTTACTGAAAGTGAAGATGACTTGAAGCACTTACTGATGAAGATTGAAGACTACAGTCTTCAGAATGGATTACACAAAAATCCTCACAACTGGACCAATAAGCAGCATCACAATAAATGGAGAAAAGATTG
>NW_006922299.1:441353-442255 GCF_000298275.1 Orycteropus afer afer | reverse complement strand
AAAGGGGAAGGTCAGTGAAAAAAGGGAAGGCCCTCAATGAGGTAGATTGGCACATTGGCTGCAACAATGGGCTCAGGTATAGCAAGGACTATGAGGCTGGTGCAGGACCGAGAAGTGTTACATTCTGTTGTACGTAGTAGGGTCACTATGAGTTGGAGCCAACTTGATGGCACCTAACAACAACAAGTCAAAGAACAGCAACTTGCTTTTGATTTAGATATATGGTTGTGGTGGTGTTAAAATGTGTCCACAGAAGGAAGATGGTGTCTTACCTGTAGCACACACATTAGTTCCCTCTAGTATCTTAGTGCCTAAAAATCTATGTGCAGCAGTTTGAAGGGGGGATTCTGGTGCTCTGAACAGCTCATTAAGTCAGAGGATGCCACACTCAGGGGAATAGGACTGGGAAGGAGAAAGGGCAGCACCATTACCCAGAAAGAAAAACAAACAGCAAGGCTGCCCTGTGGAGCGCCAACAAGCTGGCAAGATAGGGTATCGGAGGGCTCCCTGGGGCAGTGGAGAGAACGCACTGGAGGATCTGCGGCCACTCCATGGATCTACCTTCAGCACCTGCTTTTATCAGTAAACTTGGGACTGCTGGGAGGGAGCAGAAACCCCTCTGGCTCTGGGTGGTACTGAATCAGGAGCAGAGAGGGGAATCATGCCACAACTGGGCAGTCCCTAGGTTGAATTCACAGCACGGATCAGGGCAACTAACCTAGGTCAACTTTTTGGCATGGAGAGGCCTTGAGAACAGGAATTTTGCAGCTGTCTGAACCTGGCGTAAAGTGGCAGCTACCTAACAAATGGAGTATTTGCTGAAATTGAGCTGCAGGCCTGTGAGTAACAGTATAAAGATATCATTAGCAGCCCACACAAAGCCCTGGAAATGGCTCCTATTG
>NW_006922299.1:425087-425721 GCF_000298275.1 Orycteropus afer afer | reverse complement strand
TTCAAATTGTCATTCCCAGCATAGTAGACCATATGATTGTCTTATTCAAAATGGCCAAAACCAGTCCATTTCAGCTCACTAATGCCTAGGATATCATTCTTTACAAATTCCAATTCATTTTTACAACTTCCAATTTTCCTAGATTTATACTTCTTACGTTCCATGTTTCAATTATTAATGGATGTTTGCAGCTCTTTCTCCTCAATTTGAGCCATGCCATGTCAGCAAATATAGGTATTGAAAGCTTTACTTTATCCACATCAGTAATGTTGGTTCTACTCTGATGGTGAAGCTCTTTCCCAGTCGTATTTTGAGAGCTTCTGACTGAAGGGGCTCATCCTCCTGCACTGCATTGGACAATGTTTCTGGGCTATTCATAAAGTTGCCCAGTAATGTATCAGACAGTGTTCCTCTGCTATTCATAAGTTTTTTTCTGGCTATTTCTTTGAGAAGTGGATGCTCTCTTCCTACTCCCTAGTCTTGTCTCAGTCTGTAAGCTGTGTTGAAACTTATGCAAAACGTGCAATCATGCTGCCCTTTGAAACACCAATGGCACAGCCCCAAGATTCACAGCAACATGCAAGCCACCACAGGATGACAAACTGACAGACAAGTTTGTCTCCCTTAGCTATTT
>NW_006922299.1:422128-423072 GCF_000298275.1 Orycteropus afer afer | reverse complement strand
AGTTAAGGGGTGGAAAAAAAATATACCAAGCCAATGGTAACCAAAAAAGAGCAGGAGTGGCAATATTAATTTCTGATAAAATAGACTTTAGGGTAAAAAACAACATAAGGGACAAAAAAGGACACTATATGATGCTGAAAGGGTCAATTGACCAAGAAGACATTACAATAATAAATATCTATGCACCCAATGAAAGTGCTCCAAAATACATGAAGCAAATATTCATTGAATTAAAAGGGGAAATAGACAACTCTACAACAGCAGTAGGAGACTTTAACGCATCACTTTCAAGGAAGGACAAACAAATGAGAAAACAACTCAACAAAGATACAGAAGAACTCAACAACACAATCAACTAACTTGACCTCATAGACATATACAGAGCATTCCACCCAACAAAAGCACAATTCACATTCTTCTCCAGTGCACGTGGATCCTCCTCCAGAATAGATCATATGTTAGGACATACAACAAGACTCAATATATTAAAAAAAACACTAAAATACTACAAAGCATCTTCTTGGACCACAATGCTATAAAATTAGAAATTAGTAATAGGAAGATGAAGGAAAAAAACATCAAACATGTGGAAGCTGAAAAATACACTGCTCAAAAACTACTGGGTAATAGAAGAAATAAAAAGTGAAATAAAAATAATCCTAGAAACAAAAAAGAATGAAGATACATCATACCAAAACCTATGGGACACAAAGAAAGCAGTACATAGAGGTCAGTTTATAGCATTAAATGCATACATCAAAAAAGAAGAAAGAAACAAAATCAACACTCTAACTCAACAACTCCAACAATTAGGAAAATAACAACAAAAGAATCCTACAGTATCTAGAAGTAAGGAAATAATAAAGATCAGAGCAGAAATAAATGAAACAGAAAACAAGAAAAAAAAGAGAAAATCAACAAAACAAGAAGCTAGTTCTTTGAAA
>NW_006922299.1:415015-420891 GCF_000298275.1 Orycteropus afer afer | reverse complement strand
AAGAAGAAAAACAAAGTGGGAGGTCTCACACCCCAGATCTTAAGAACTACTATACAGCCACAGTAATCAAAACAGCATGGTATTGGTACAATGGTAGACCAATAGACCAATGGAACAGAATTGAAAGTCCAGATACAGACCCATCCATTTATGGACATCTGATCTTTGACAAAAGTCCAAAACCCATTAAATGGGGAAGAGACATCCTCTTTAACAAATGGTGCTGGCAAAATTGGATATCCACTTGCAGAAAACTGAAATAAGACCCACACCTCACCCTACATACAAAAACAAACTCAGCTGGATCAAAGACTTAAATGTAAAACTCAAAACTATAAAATTCATCAAAGATAAAATAGGGGCAAATCTGGGAGCCCTCATTTAGGGCATAAATAGACTATCAAGCATAACCCAGAATGTGCAGGAGATAGAAGAGAAGCTAGATGACTGGGACCTTTTAAAAATTAAATTGTTATGGGCATCGAAAGACTTCGTCAAAAGGGTCCAAAGAGAATCTACAGATTGTGAGCAAATATTTGCCTATGACATATCTGATAAAGGACTTATCTCAAAAAATCTATAGAAAACTTCAACACCTCAACACCAAAAAGACAAATAACCCAATTCACAAATGGCCAAAAGACTTGAACAGAGTCTTCACCAAAGAAGATATACTGGCGGCCAACAAACACATGAGAAATTGCTCACGGTCATTAGTCATTAGAGAGTTGCAAATCAAAACAACAATGAGATATCATCTCACCCCAGCAATAATAGCAAAGTTCAACAGGTCAGAAAATAACAAATGCTGGCAAGGTTGCAGAGAGATTGCAACTCTTGTGCTCTGCTGGTGGGATTGTAAAATGGTACAACTATTGTGGCATACGGTATGGCATTTCCTTCAAAAATGGAAAATAGAAATATCATTTGACCCAGCAATTCCATTACTAGGAATATATCCTAAAGAGGTGAGAGACAGCGCATGAAGAGACATATGTACACCTATGTTCATCACAGCACAATTCACTATAGCAAAGAGATGGAAACAACCTAAATGCCCATCAACAAATGAGTGGATAACCAAATTATGGTACATGCACACAATGGAATACTATGCTACATTAAAGAACAATGAGAGATACGCGAATCATGTCACATCACAACGTGGATGAACCCAGAGGACATTATGCTGAGTGAAATAAGTCAATCACAGAAAGACAAGTACTGTATGAGTTCATTACAGTAAAAAGACAAAGGGCTGACTTAGAAAAGGGAACTCACTTTGTAGATTACCAGGATGGGGAGGGAAGGAGAGGGATTAATTTCGGGCTAGTTGGGGCCCACACACTGACGTGGGTAAGGGGAGGAATATACAGAAAGAGTCTGTGACAACCATGATAACATTAGGAAATGGGAGGACACCGAATTGTGCACATAAGAGATAGATGACAGATGCTAATACCAACCATTGTGTCCACAATACTGCATTACCATTAACACCAAACACCAGGGTACAGATAAACATATAAACACCTGAGAGGATCAGATGGGGGTCATTGAACAGGAATATACTCTAGACCAAGGATAGATTCATCTGAGTCTAATCTTGCACAGACATCAGTGATACAAAATACCCACAATCCTTACAGAAACAACAGAAGACAGACATAGAGCAATCCCTCACAGACAGCCAGATACGGTGGAAGAGAGATCCAATGGATCTACTGACTCAGGACCATAGTACTGGGGGACACCAAACTCAATTGGCACAACAAAATACATAAAAATTTTGTTCCACAACCAGTGTTGTTGAGTAGCAAATGGGGTCTTAAAAGCTATCAAGTGGCCATCTAAGATGCAGTTAATGGTCTCCTAGCATCAGAAGCAAAGAAGAGTGCAAAAAAACAAGGGCAGTTGGAAGCAATCAGCCATAGGACACGATGGCCCTTGAGACCAGAAAAACTAGATGGTGCCCAGCTATCAATGCCAACCACTCAGGAAAAGATCAAAACTGGAGTTCCTGGATAGAGTGGGAGGAAAACATGGAACAAAATACAAAAACACAATAATGACCAGAATTACTCATCGGATGAAGTCTGGTGGAACCCCCAATACTATGGCCCTGGGATACACTTCGGGCCTGGAATAAAATTCACTCCCAGGGGCTGTCTCTCAGCCCAATAGTAAATAAGACATACACACAGACCACTTAACCTCGGGTGATGCACTCACATACTCTATGGAGATGCATCCCTTGGAGCAATCGACCATGGGGCTCCAGAGGGGCAACATTCACACGGAGGAAATGCAGGACACACAGGAGTGCACAACTATGAGGGCCACAGGGTGTGTGTGGGGGTTATTGGAAAGGGAGGGGAGGAAAGTGGGTTAGGGTTGGGGATGGTAATTGGGGAGTGAAACCAAATGTACATGAAATGTTGAACGTAAAAAAAACAATTCTGCTCTGGAAACTTGCAACTAAAGCACAATAAAAAAATAATTATAAATAAATAAAAGGTGTCCACATATTATTTGATAATCCACCCTTCAAAGGATGAAGCCTAATTCCTTTCATGGTGACTTGCATATAATGAGTAGAAGGTCATGGAAGTGATGATGTAAGAGATCCGGGAATAGGATATAAACGGCACTGTGACTTGCTCCTTGCTCTCTTCCTTCAATCACCCACTCTGGGGAAGGCCAGGAGCCATGTTCTGTGGCTACACACTCAGTGCTAGGGAGAGACCCACATGGCGAGAAACTGGAGCCTCTTGCCAAGAACTAGCAAAGAACTGTGCTTTCCTACTTACAGCCATTGAGTGACCACAGAAATGAATCCTCCTGCCCCAGTTCAGCCTTCAGATTACTGCATGTCAAGTCAATGCCTTAATGGCAACCTCACGAAAGAACCTGAGCCAAAATTACTAGCAAAATCACTCCCAAACTTTTGACTCACAGAAACTGAAATGATAAATGGTTATTGTTTTAAACTAATACGCCTGGGGATGACCATTATGCTAAAATAGATAGTTAATATAATGGCCTAATAGGAGAAACTCAGCTACAAAGACAAGTACACATGAAAAGTTTCCAAATAAATTAAGAAAGAAATGAAAGCTTTGATTTACTAGTTTACAGTAAAATTCATTTAAAGTTTCCACATATCCTAGGTTATGAAGCACTTAGAACAAGGTGCAACTTTCCAGTGGTCACTATGAAGGTCTGGCAGCCCACAGAAGACTACAGGAGAGGAGATGAAGCAGCTGCTAGGTGGAGGCAGGTAATACGTAAGGGAACGCTTCATGAGCATCGTCAACTTCAGGCTCAGTCTTCATCAGTTCAGATCCAAGGAAAATCATCGGCAAGCCCATAGTTACTAAAAATCTACAGCAAAAATACTCTGTCCCCTCCACTAAATCCACTTTTAGCAAAATTATTTAAGAGGACCAAAGCTGTAGCAGAATGAAGTTAAAACAAGAGCAAAAGTCTTCACACTGGGGTTCCACAAAGACTTTCCAAGGGGTACATGGCCATAAGGAGTTTTGAGGGAGTCAATTCCAAATCTTCAACTTGCACATATAAGTAATATAAAAGTGGTCTGCCTGCGATGTACCTTACACTGGGTCTCCTTTCATATCTCTTCTTTCACAAGCACCCTTTTCCATGTTTCAAAAGGGGGCATATTTCTTGGAATCCTAAATTGTGTTACTGTACCTTGCCCCATGGTCTGGGAAATTCAGAGGCACCACACAAAAGGATAATTTCAATGATTGGTGTTGCAAACTTCTTTTATTCAAATCACCATAATCTCACAGTAGGACTTCTCTCTTTCTTATTTTATACAAATTTCTTTTAAGTGAGAAGCAGAGGAAGGCTCATGTTGGAAAGTTCTATAAGAAAAAATATTGTATGATGAGGAAAGGGTTGTTGGGAGAGATAACAATTTTAATTTAGCTATCCCACCTCCCCATCTTTTTATGTTGTTGTTATTTGCCATCGAGTCGGACCTGACTCATAGCAAACTCTTCTTGGGTTTCCGAGGCAGTATTGCTATGGAAGTAGATTGCCCAACCTTCCTTCCTAAGAGTGGCTGGTGGGTTTGAACCACCAGCCTTCTGGTTAGCAGTCAAATGCCTTAGGCACTACGCTACCAGAGCTCTCAACCCTCTAAGTATTGTCAAATTCCCATGAGACTATTGTCAAACGATGAGAGGAAACCACTGTCTTACAATGCTATTCATTTATAAAAGATTCAGACTCAAAGAATAAAAACCTGATTTTTTTTTTTTAAATGAGGAAAGTTAAGGAGATAGTAAAAGTGGAGCTGTCATCAAAGCTGGGTTTGGAGACCTTATACAAACTAGTTTTTGTTGCTTGAAAATGCTATGATTTAGACAAGGTCATGATTCTGGGTACACAGCTCATTTTTTCTATAAATATTTATTGAATAGCTTCTATTTACCAGGCACTATATTAGATTCTTGGGATGTAATGGTAAATAAATTGGACAAAGATCCATGATATCATGGAATTTATCAGAGAGGAAACACACACACAAAAGAGTAAATGGTAGAGTGTATTCAAAAGTCATAAATGTATTGATAACAAATTTTTAATACATTTTATTGAAATATAATTTATATACAGTGAAACACACAAAACTAAAGGGATAACAAATTTTTTTAAAAAAGAGGAAGAAGAAGGGCAGAGAATGCCAGGAGGCATTGAGTATTTTAAATAAGGTGGTCAGAGATGGCTACACTTACAAGATGACATTTGCACAAAAACTTAAGGAAAGGAGGGAGTGAATTGTGGATTTCTGGAGGAAAGTGCTAAGCAGATTGGAGAGCATGTACAAAGGCCCTGTGGCAAAGTGTGTTTGACCTCTCCAAGGAACAGCAAGGAGGCTGGTGTAGAGAGGAGTAAGTGAGAGGGAGAGTAGAAGAATGAGAGGTGAGGGGGTAGCATAACAACAAACCACGTGGAATCTTAAAGGCTTCTGCAAAGATTTTTACATTTACTCTAGGTGAGAAGGGGTACCATCAAATGGTTTGTGGAGTGACAAAATTTGACTGATGTCTTGAAAGATGCACACGAGCTGCTGTATTGAGAATAGACTATAGGGAGGGGAGCGAGGACAGAACCAAAAAGTCCAGCAAGACAGTTAGGGCAATATTCCAGAAAAAGACCACAGAGAAAAGATGAGATCCTAGATATATTTTGAAGATGAAGCCAATGCAATTTGCTAATGGATTGGAGGTAGAGTGTGAGAGAGAAGAGCTGATCATAGATAGAAGGATTTTAGATATTGTTATAGCTTGAGTTCCCCAAAAGCAGACTGTGAGATGAGGATTCACGAGAAAGCAATTTATTAGGAAGAATTTCCAAGGAAGGGAGTGTGACTTTAGCTCAATCCCACAGGGAGCTCTGGATACAGCAGAGGTCACATCTCTGAGTTGTCTCAATTTAGGGCAAGCAGAGCTCAAGTGTTTATACCCTTACATCCTCTGCCATTCATTAAAGGATGCTGCCAGCCAGTGGGAGTGGGGAGCATGTAAATTCCCAGGCACTTCAGACTACTCAGCCTGAGGGTGGTCTTTGGATAAAAGACTGAGTTGCTGGTTGCTGAGAGGGAAAACACAACGAAGCAAGTAGTGCACAAAAAGTGGTTAGGGATCCAATGGGATATGGGCAGAACACTGAAACATCTGCTCTATATGCCAAGTACTTATTGCAAATACATCAATTCCCTGCTCACTCAACGCCATACTTTATTGAATGCCATGAAATGGCAGCTACCATATTCAGGGTTGTTGTTGTTGTTTGCCATCGAGTCGACCCCGACTCATAGCGACCCCTCCTTGGGTTTCCAAGGC
>NW_006922299.1:412994-414384 GCF_000298275.1 Orycteropus afer afer | reverse complement strand
TCCAATAAAAAAAAAAAAAAAGCCATTGAAAATGTTAAGAATAGCAGTGGAACATTGTCTGATCTAGTGCCAGAAGATATGCCCCCTCAGGTAGGAAGGCACTCAAAATACAACTGGGGAAGAGCTGCCTCCTGAAAGTAGAGTCAGCCTTAATTATGTGGATGGAGTAAAGCTTTCAAAACTTTACTTCTTGATGTGGTACAACTCAAAATAAGAAGAAACAGGTTCAAACATCTACTGATAATCTGAATGTGGAATGTACAAAGTGTGACTCTAGGAAAATTGGAAATCATCAAAAATGAAATGGAATGCATGAGGATCAACATCTTAAGCATTAGTGAGCTGAAATGGACGGGTATTGGCCATTTTGAATTAGACAATCACATGGTCTACTATGCTGGGAATAAAAAACTAAAGAGGAAAGCATAACATTCATCATCAAAAACAACATTTTAAAATCTATCCTGAAATACAACACTGTCAGCAATAGGATAATATCCATATGCCTACAAGGAAGACCAGTGAATCTGACTATTATTCTAATTTACACACAACCACTAATGCCAACGATGAAGAAATGGAAGATTTCTACCTATTTCTACAGTCTGAAAGTGATCGTTATAAGTCAGATCTGACTTGACGGCAGTGAGTTTTTGTTTGCAAACAAGATGCATTGATAATTACTGGTGATTGGAATCCAAAAGTTGGAAACAAAGAATAAGAATCAGTGCAAAATGTGGCCTTGACACCGGAGATCACACAATACAATTGTGCTAGATCAAGGACTTATTCATTGTACATTTCTTTTTTAAACAACTTAAACAATGACTATATGTGTAGACCTCATCAGAGGAAATACACAGGAATCAAATAGACCACATCTGTGGAAAGAGATGATGGAGAAGCTCAAAATCATCAGTCAGAACAAGGCCAGGGGCCAACTGTGGAACAGACTGCTTATATGCAAGTTCAATTTGAAGTTAAAGAAAAGTAAAAGAAATCCATGGGAGCCAAAGCACAATCTTGAATAGATCCCACCAGAATTTAGAGACTATCTCAAGAGTAGATTTGATGCAATGAACACTAATGGCCTAAAACCATACGAGTTGTGTGATGACATCAAGGCCATCATAAACGGAGAGAGAAAAAAGTCATTAAAATGACAGGAAAGAAAGAAAAGATCAAAACGGATGTCAGATGAGTCTGATAATTCTTCTTGAATGGGGAGTAGCTAAAGTAAATGGAAGAAATGATGAAGTAAAAGAGCTGAACAGAAGATTTCAAAAGGCAGCTCAAGAAGATAAAGTATTATAATGAAATGTGCAAAGATCTGGAGTTAGATAACCGAAACAGAAAAATATTGTGATAGTTGAAGATGTGTCAACTTGGC
>NW_006922299.1:410988-412294 GCF_000298275.1 Orycteropus afer afer | reverse complement strand
GAAGATGGAAGTCACTCAAAGTGCTCACTTTTCTATGCCAGAAATTTGGAAGACAGCTACCTGGTCAACAGATTGGAAGAGATCCGTACCTGTGCCCATTCCAAAGAAAGGTGATCCAATATGTGAAAACTATCTAACAATATCATTAATATCACATGCAAATAAAATTTTGCTGAAGATCATTCAAAAATGGTTGTAGCAGTACATCAATAGGGAACTACCAGAAATTCAAGCTGGATTCAGAAAAGGACATGGAATGAGAGATATCATTATTGAAGTCAGATGGATCTTGGCTGAAAGTAGAGAATACCAGAAAGATGTTTACCTGTGTTTTACTGACTACGCAAAGACATTTGACTGGGTGGGTCATAAAAAATTATGAATAACATTTTGAAGGATGGGAATTTCAGAACACTTAATGGTGCTCATGAGGAACCTTGCATACACAAAGAGGCATTCATTTGAACAGAACAAGGGGACACTGCTTAGTTTCAAATCAAGAAAGGTGTTCATCATAGCTGTATCCCTTCACCTTATTTGGTCAATCTGCATGCTGAGCAAATAATCCAAGAAGCTGGACTATATGAAGAAGAATTCAGCATCAAGACTGGAAGAAGATTCATTAACAATCACATGACACAAACTTGCTTGCTGAAAGTGGAGAGGCCTTGAAGCACTTAATGATAAAAATAAAAATAAAAAAATACAGCCTTCAGTGTGGATTACACCTCAATATAAAGAAAACAAAAATCTTCACAACTGGACCAATAATCAACATCATGATAAATGGAGAAAAGAGGGTATCATTTTCCTTGAATATACAATCAACACCCAAGGAAGCAGCAGTTAAGAAATCAGATGTTGTGTTGCACTGGGCAAATCTGCTGCAAAAGATCTCTTTAAAATGTTATAAAGCAAAGATGTCACTTTGAGAACTAAGGTGCACCTGACCCGAGCCATGGTATTTCAATTATCTCGTATGTATGCAAAAGCTGAACAATGAATAAAGAAGACTGAAGAAGAATTGATGCCTTTGAGTTCTGGTACTGGTGAAGAATATTAAATATATCATGGACTGTCAGAGAAACAAACAAATCTATCTTAGAAGAAGTCCAGCCATGACGTTCCTTGGAAGCAAGGATGGTGAGACTTGTCTCATGTACCTTTGACATGTTATAATGAGGGACTAGTCCCTGGAGAAGGACATCATGTTTGGTAAAGTAGAGGTCAGCAAAAAAGAGGAAGACCCTCAATGAGATGGACTGGCACAGTGGTAGCAACAATGGGCTCAAACATGGTGATGATT
>NW_006922299.1:408583-409943 GCF_000298275.1 Orycteropus afer afer | reverse complement strand
CACTCCTCGGAAGGAAGGTTGGGCAATCCTACTTCCGTAGTGATACTGCCTCGGAAACCCAAAGAGGGGTCGCTATGAGTCAGGGCCGACTCAACGGCAAAACAACAGCATATATATATATACCATTAAAGGTCATTTTCACTGTGGAAAATCAATATTGCTAAATAGTACAAGAAATTCCCAAATTACAATGGGGTTCTGTTCTGATGACTGTCGTAAGTCAGTTCTGACGTAAGTTGAATACCTTTTTTCTTTTTTTTTTTTTTTCATTAGTTTTCATTACCAGTATCAATTGCCTTTTATTACCAGTATCTTTATATATCTGGTCTTTGAACATCTGTAATTGAACATCTGAGAATGATTACATCAACAAATTACATGCTGTAACACTGTATGTAGTACATAATCACTAGCGATATGAGATGTATATATATATACATATACATATATATGTGTACACACACACACACACACACATATATAAAAGACAGATAGGCATAGGTCATATTGTGATTTGCTCTATCTAGACTATATTGTAAGCCAGGGACTACCTGTAAATAATTGCACAAATGCCAGTGTCAATTTTAAGTTCTTCCTTGAATATATCTTCTACCCTGGAGATAGAAAAAAATGAGACTTAAGGAAAGAGAGGGCCTCACAAACATCGTATGTGATTTTGAACATGGTGATATTATGCTGACAGATCAAGAGAGTTCTAAATGTCATTTCCTCCCAAGAAGCTATTATGCACAGTGCTTGAACAGGGCTGGAGGACCTAGCGATACGAGGGGAAAAGAGGTTTCCAAGGCAAGGGGGCTGCTTCTTTCAGTGCTAAACCTTAAATTGCCACACCACGAGGTCTTGACCAGGAAAAGGAAAAGCCAGCCAATGCCTCAGCCTAGTAGCAGGTCGTGTTTTCCTGAATGACATGCAATTTATTAGACACATCTTTTTAAACACATGATTTTCTGGAATAATTCAAGTGACACTGCTTGGCGGAGACAAACACTGAGGAACATTTTTGTATATGAATACATTCTGGTCTCTAAATCCATTGCTTGTCTAAAACTCAAAAGCCAGGATTTGGAGTGGGAATCAGAAATAATCCCAGTTACTTACCACTCCAATTCACATTATACTACTAAATGGAACTGAGTAATTGAGATGGAAGGAAATGTGGTTGAACAGCGAGAGGAGACTGAGAATTTGCCAGCCAGAGGGTTTGGAGCCCTGTCCGAGGCTCACTCTCAGGTAGCAGGGGGGCTTTGAAAGGTACCTGAGGCTTCAGACTCAGTTTCCTGGGAGTATCCTCTTCCATGTTCTGTACAATATAGCCATCAAAAAAAAAAAAACCTCACTG
>NW_006922299.1:403741-407711 GCF_000298275.1 Orycteropus afer afer | reverse complement strand
ACACACACACACACACACACAGAGATGCTTTTCCTGTGTTTGTGCCCAGGGCATCACTACATCACTGGCTTTAGCATGTGAGGGAAGGCCATAAACGAAGGAGCTGTTGTTCCATGAGACAGAAGGAAAAATTAAGATATACTTAAAATATCCGTTTATTTCAGTATGGTGCTTAAATCTGTATCAGGTCTCAAAGTCATAGGACAAATGCCAGGTTCCTTCATCCTCATCAGCCAATCCCCATCCTACAGTTCAGGCAACCAGTCCTTATTGTATCCATTGCATTTATTTCTCTAAATGGCCCCCTTGAAATTCTCTGAACAGGGAAAAGTGTCTCTCCTATTCCATCTTGCCGCAAAGCGTATGTGAACTGAATTCGCAAGCTTTGCCCTTGATCTTGATTCAGCTAGTGACCCAATCCAAACCTCTGTATTTTACCATTCGTCCTTGCCTTACTCCTCTGCCTTGCCTCCTGAACCATTCTTGGGGTCTTTCCAATTTTTATGTATGATAACTTGGATTCTTTTGTAGCACCTTTCAAAAAACATGCTATGGACTTACTTTGGAAATCTGTGGGTTTTTCTCAGTCACTGTTCAATGGAAAATGCAATCAAATTCTTCCCTCACTATTGGTTGATAATTCAAGAGATAACATTCATTTTTACAAACAACACTTTCATCTCATAAATACTGCCAAAAAGAAAACAAAAAATGGATTCTTTTTGTTCTCAAGTGACCAACACTCAGTTCAAATTTACTTAAGCACAATAGGCTGGAAATTTTGAACTTATTCCATTGACAAATTCAAGAGTTATCTGCCAAGGGCCCAGAACTGAGTCTCTTCCCATTCCATGGGCCTCTCTGCTACTGTGTTTGGTGTTAACCTCTGGCAGTTCTCATCAAAGAGTGGCAAAGATGGCCACCAACAGCTCTGGGACCAAACCCTACGAACCTAACCGACCATCTGAAAAAGACATGCAGTTCCAAGTTACAAAAAAAAAAAAAAAAAAAAACAGGTGTCTTCAAATTAACTCCTATTCATGGCAACTGCATGTGGGTCAGGGTGGAATTGTGCTCCGTAATGCTTTCAATGGCTGATCTTTCATAAGTAGATCACCCAGCCTTCCTTCCATGGTGCATCTGGGCACACTCAAACCTCCAGCACTTTGGTTAGTAGCCAAGTCCATTAACCATTTGAACCACCCAGGGACCCCACATTTCCAATGGTCCCAGCAGAAGATCCAAGGAAGGTAATGGAGACCAGCAGGACATGACCCCCAGGTCTTGGACAACAGTCATCCATCTGGATTTCCTCTCTGGTTCCCAACAGCTGAACTTTGGGCCAGGCCAAGGAAAGCATTACATCTAGAAGGACCGTGGGTTCAAAGTCATCAGATCTGACACCTGTCAGACACGCTTTATCCCATCAGCCCAGTTTTGGGAAGGCTCAGCAAGGTCCTGATGCTCTGGCAATTGTCCGGTTCCAATTCAGCAGTCTGACCCCTCACAATGGTAAAACCTAGGGAATATTTGGGGCATACAAAGCAACTGTAACCTTCTCAAAACAATGCCCTTCTCTTTGCAATCTGATCCAGAGGCATGGGCAGCCATGGAAAACCAGTCTCAGGCAGACCTCTGAGACTGGCAGCAGCTCCAGGTCACAACAAGCAGGCAGTCAGATAGGCAAGGGACCCCCATGCAAGATGGTCTGGACGGAGGTTTGACTTAATTAAATCTTTTTGAATATTATATTTAATTGATGCTGTAGTTTCATAGTTTAAGTTCTGAATCAAATTTTTCTGATTTTCACTTAAACACTCACTTGCTGTTAAACTCACTGCCATTGATTAGGTGGCATCAAGTCAGTTTCAACTCAGTGACCCTGTGTACAACAGAATGAAACGCTGCCCAATCGAGCACAATCCACACAATCGTTGCCATGCTATAGCCCATTGTTCTAACAACTGTGTCAATCCATCCCATTGAAGGTCTTCCCTTTGTCTCTGACCCTCTACTTTACCAAGCATGACATCCTCCTTCAGGATATGACTTCTGGCAACACGACCAAAGTATGTGAGATGAAGGCTGGCCATTCTCACTTCTAAGGAGCATTCCAGTTGTATTTCCTTCAAAACGGATTTATGCCTTCTTCTAGCTCCTCATGTAAGACTGCTAACTGCTTCACAGGAGGACGATGAGCAATCTACTTCTGTAAAGAGTTAAAGCCTTGAAAACTCAATGGGGTCACTATGAGTCGGAATCAACTCGATCACAGTGGGTCTACTGGCTCATGTACATTCAATATTCTTTACCAACATCACAACTCAAATGAACCAATTCTCCTTCAATCTTCCTTATTTATTGTTCAGCTTTCACATGCATATAAGGCTATTGAAAAACAATGCCTCAAGTCAGGCACATCTTAGTCTTTAAAGTGATACCCTTGTTCTTTAACACTTTAAAGATGGCTTTTGCAGTAGATTTGTCCAGTGCAATGTGACATTTGATTTCTTGACTGCTGCTTTCATGGATGTTGATTGTGGATCCAAGTAAAATGAAATCTGTGGTAGTTTGGTTTGTGTGTCAACTTGGCTGGGCCTGGTTGAATGGCTGGGCAGCTGGTGGTAGTTAATCCCAATGATGAGGCTGGCAATCAGCTCAATGGTGGGATCTACCACGAGCACCTGGGTAGCTACCTTTGGTTATGTGGTCTGCTTCCTGTATATAAGAAGAAGTTTTAGAATGGTCTCTAGCCTATGGCATGCTTGGACCCTGCATGTAGCCGTGTCGTTGCTCAGCAGCCTGCTATGCTCTGCCAACCTTGGGACTTACAATGGACTTACATTAATGACCTGCCGTGTGGTTTGGTAACATCGGGACTGTGCCTTATTACTTGTCAATGTTGGGGCTTCTCAGCCTCACTAGCCAGCGGCTGTCTGAGTGAAGAAATGCCTCTAGCTCCAGTGGGCTGGGAGCAGGAGACAGAGCTGGATCCCAAGGTTGAGGGGTTTTCACCCAGCCCCTAGAACCTGGCACTTGAACTTGGACTTAAAGCCTCCAAATTATAAGAATAAACTCCTGTTTGTTAAGGCCATCCCATTTATGTTTCCTGTCAGACTGGTACTAGGTAACCAGAACAAAATCCTTAACAACTCCAATCTTTTCTCCATTTATCTTGATTTTGTTTATTGGTCCATTGTAAGGATTTTTGTTTTCTTTATGGTGAGATGTAATCCATACTGAAGGCTGTAGTCTTTAAATGATTCAAGTCCTCTTTGCTTTCAGCAGGCAAGATTATGTCATCCGCATATCATAGGTTGTTAATCAGTTTTCCTCCAATCCTGATACCACATTCTTCTTCATATAGTCCAGCTTCTCTGATTATTTGCTCAGCATAGAGATTGAATAAGTGTGGTGGAAAGAAACAGCCCTGACACATACCATTCCTGACTTTAAACTATGCAGTATCCCCTTGTTCTGTTTGAAAGACTGCCTCTTGATCTATATACAGGTTCCTCATGAGTACAATCAAGTGTTCTGGAATTCCCATTATTCCCAATGCTATCCATAATTTGTTATAATCCATATAGTTGAATGCCTTTGCATAGTCAATAAAGTATATGCAAACATCTTTCTGGCATTCTTTACTTCCAGCCAACATCCATCTGACATCAGCAATGTTAACCTTGTTCAATGTCCTCTTCTGACTCCCTTTTGAATTTCTGGCAGTTCCCTTTCAATGTACTGCTGCAACCATTTAAAAATTATTTTCAGCAAAATTTTACTTGTATGTGATATTAATGGTATCGTTCCATAATTTCCACATTCTGTTGGATCACCTTTCTTTGGAATGGGTACAGATACGGTTCTCCTCCAGTCAGTTGGTCAGGTAGTTGGCTTCCAAAATTCTTGGTGTGTTGGATTGGGTTCTCTAGAGAAACACAAAAACCAGCAAAGTATATATATATAT
>NW_006922299.1:371225-376173 GCF_000298275.1 Orycteropus afer afer | reverse complement strand
TAAAAAGTTGGAATTAGAATACCATTTGACCCAGCCATTCCATTACTAGGTATATATCCTAAAGAAGTAAGAGCCAGGACAAGAACAGATATATGCACACCCATGTTTATCACAGGACTATTTACCATAGCAAAAAGATGGAAACAACCTAGGTACCCATCAACAGAAGAATGGATAACCAAACTATAGTACATACACACAATGGAATACTATGCAACTCTAAAGAATAATGTGGAATCTGCAAAACACCACATAACATGGATGAAGTTGGAGGACATTATGCTGAGTGAAATAAGTCAATCACAGAAGGACAAATATTGTATTAGGCCATTACTGTAAAAAGTCAAGGAAAGGTTTATATACGGAAGGAAATTTTGTTTGTTGGTTACCAGGGAAGGGAACACTGTTTGTTGGGAGACGAGGAGAGGGAGCACGCTAGATAGGTAGAGACAAGTATTGATTTGGATGAAGGGAAGGGCAATATACCAAATGTGAGTGATCAACACGGTGGCATTGAGGAAGAGAAAAACACAGAGAGGTACATGGGAGGTGCAGACAACAAAGATGAACCCTTTTGTACACACAGTACTGCATTGTCAGTGATGGCAAACATTGATATACGGGTGGATAGATAGGTGAACAGGAGCTCTGGTAGCATAGTGGCTAAGGCACTTGACTGCTAACCAGAAGGCTGGCAGTTCAAACCCACCAGCCACTCCTCGGAAGGAAGGTTGGGCAATCCTACTTCCGTAGTGATACTGCCTCGGAAACCCAAGGAGGGGTCGCTATGAGTCGGGGCCAACTCGATGGCAAACAACAACAACAGATGGGTGAACAGGCTGAACAATTAGGTATGTCTATGGAGTGGGGAGTGTGCCCATGACCAAGTATAGGGTTGGTAGACAATGTTTCTACAAGTGTACTTGTATGTTCTGTAAGAATTCCCAGGTATATAGTAATGCTGATAAGGAACAAGGTTGTAGTCACTTCTTGGCCACAGGCAGCTACCCAGAAAGAGCAAGTAGTTGGACCTGTGGGCTTGGAACCATGGTCGCAGGGGACAGCAAGCTCAATTGGCATAACATAGTACACAAAAACATTATTCCACATCCTACTTTGGTGAGTAGTGAATGGGATCTTAAAAGCTTGCAAGCAGCCATCTAGATGCAACGATGGATTTCTCCTTGTCCAGAACAAAAAAGAATGAAGAAAACCAAATATACATGGAAACAATTAGTCCAAGTGACTGGTGCACCATGCGTTCTGCAGCCTATGCAACTATAAGACCAGAAGACCTAGATGGTGCCTGGCTACCACTGTCAACCACTCGGAGGGGGATCTATGTAGGAGATCCTGGATAGAGTGGGAGAACATTGTGGAACGAAACTCAAAATCCTTAAAAAAACAAACAAACAAACAAACAAAACAGATTTGCTGGTCTGATAGAGCCTGGTGGAACTCCTGAATCTGTGGCCCCCAGCTACCCTTCAGGTCTGGAATTGGACCCACTCCTGTGGCTTCCAGCCAAACAAAAGACAGGCATATGAAGTGAACATTTACATTAAGTAGATACACTCCTTGGAGAGATCAATTATGGGAGAATAGAAGGGCTGTGTATGCACAGGGAGACAGCTGCAGGGGGCAGGAGTGCATGGAGGGAAGGACACAGGGAGGAGGTAACTATGGGGAGGAAGTGGGAGGGGAGCTGTTGCACTGTGAGAAACTGCAGTATGCAAAATGAATTTGCTCTATAAATTTTCACCCAAATAACAATAATTTTTTTAAAAAAAAAGTTGAAAATGTTGCTCGCAAAGAGGGAAAAGGGGTGAAGGAAGGCTGGAGAGAGGGCCTAGAAACTGATATTTATTCATAATAAGCTTGGGGAAGTATTTTACTCCTTAAATTATGCACATAAATAACTTTGGTAAAAAGAAAACTACATTTTTAACAAGGTACCTGAGCAGAAATAAAACTGCTGAAAAGAATTGTGCAGATTTAAAAATCAAATAAGAATTAGCTTGTTGCCCCCCTTATGATTTGAAAGTGTACTAATCAAAAACCCTTTAGAGTCAATTCAGAGTCATAGCGACCCTACAGGAATTGCCCCATAGGGTTTCCAAGGCTACAAATCTTTACTGAAGCAGACTGCCCCAGTATTCTCCCACAGAGTCGCTGGTGGGTTCAAATAGCAGACCTTTCAGTTAGCAGCTGAGCGCTTAAGCACTGGCCCACCAGGGTGCCTTTCATTCACTCACTAATCAAAAAGAAAACCAAACCCATTGTTGTCCAGTCAATTGACTTATAGCAACCCCTTTGGGACATTATAGCACTGCCCTTCTGTGCCATTGGCTCGCTAGGGCACTAGCAGGGGTTTGCTAATGGAAAACTGAGCAGGAAATGAAAAGGTTCAAATTAGCACCCTTCAAAAGAAATATAATCTGAGCCATGTGTGATTTTAGTATAAAAGTAGCCACGTGAGAAAAGTATCAAGAAACAGGTGGAGTTCATTTTAACAGTACATTTGATTTAATCTAACACATACAAAATATTACCACTTCAACACCTAATCAATGTATATTAAGGATAGAGTTTACCTTTTTTTTTTTTTTTGGACTGAGATCTTCAAACTCCAGGGTGCATTCTACACTCACAGCATATCTCAGTTTGGACTCGCCACATTTCAAGAGCTCAAGCGCCCGTGAGCCTAGTGTCTACTGTCTTTGCCAGCACTCTCATCAGTCATGTCCAAGCAAACGTTAAAACTGCAGAGTGAATTTACTCTGGAAAATGTCAGGAAGGCAGAACGACTGATCAGAGGGGCTTAAGTTAACATTTCAGACAAGAGGGCATCCCTTTCCTTCTCTGGCCAGAAATCTCCTTACCCAGGATTGACCAGGGGCAGAACTTGGCCAACTTCTTCTGTAAAGGTTCAGATAGTAAACACTCGTGGTTTTGCAGCCCTACGGGCTCTGGGGCAACCCCTCAACTCTGCTGTTGCAGCACAAAGCAGGCGTGGACGACAAATAAACAAGTGGGTGTGGTTATGTGCCAATAAAACCTTATTTATGGATAAGGAAATTTGCATTTCATGTAATTTTCACACGCCAGGATTTTTTTTTTTTTTCCAAAACACTTTGAAATGCAGGACAGTGGGACAGAGCAAAGGGGTGATCATATTAATTACAGTTTTCAGATTCAGGTGTGGCCCTATGAGCAAGTGACGATGCAGCTAGAGGGCTGTATGGTTGGTTTGGATGAACCTCATATTACATGATTCAGAGGAGATTCATTCAAAAACAATTGGGTCAGATCATGCTAAAAGGAGATAATATTACTCCACTACAAGTTGGATCCAACTAGAAATGATCAACAAAGTGAAAAGTTGTTGAGGGCAACAGTTTTAAGAGATTTTTTTTTCCACTTTTTTAGGCGTCCTTTGTTAGGAATATAAGGGACCCTCATGACACAGTGATTAAAGTGCTCAGCTGCTAATCAAAAGGTCAGCAGTTCAAACCCACCAGCCGCTCTGCGATAGAAAGATGAGGCAGTCTGCTTCTGTAAAGATGACAGCCTTGGAAACCCTATGGGGCTGTCCTTTAGGGTTGCTATGAGTCAGAATCAACTCCACGGCAATGGGTTTGGTTTGGTTGCTTGCTATGAATATAGTTCTAAAATATGTGTTCACAGTGTTTTGATTACTCTTATGTTATTACCAGATCACAATAAATGTGGGGTTGTTTTTATTTAGAGTAAATATCACTCTCAGCCCCAGATCCATACCAAAAGAGGCAGTGGGCCAGGTCTGGCCAGCTGGCTGTAGTTTGCCAGCCCTTGAGCTAGACAAAGGCTGTGTATGATTAAGGAAGGAGTGCAGAGAAGTTTTATCTTAATTGCAGACTGAAAAATAGAACTTTGGAATCTAGAGAAAGAGAACGGGAAAGAACAGAGAACTTAGTGTCCAGCCACCTTTGCTGTGATCCTGAGTCTCACATGTGTAAGTTCTTGTCCCCGGGCCATGTCATTGATCTTCTCTGGTCTTCAGCTTCTTTCTGCCAGCTAGGTGATTACCATGGCAACTTCAATGATTCCAACAATAGCTCATATTCTCACGCCGCATTAAATTAAAATTGGTGATATTTTGCACAGAGTCTGGGCAAATTTACCATTTCAAATGGAAGAGGAATGGTTTTGTTGAGAAATAAATAGGATTGCAGAGTCTTATAAATAGCTTTGACACTGCTATACTAATTTAGAAACAATTCTCACTATAAATAAGTCAATTATCACTATTATCTATGCAGGACAATAAAAGGAAATTGTATCTGACAGCCCTGGGGACTAATTCTAATTATTATTTATATTTTAAGGAAATAAGACTCGATGGCACATAACAACAACAACATCTTAAAATATTCAAAATTTCAGACTCTTTACTATAGTTTGCCTTATTTTATATCATCTCACAAATTTTCCATTAAATTTCAAGAAGGCACACTTAGGCAAAACCTTATCCTAATGTAAAATAATAACTCTGGTATAAAACCTGACTTTTCCATAATGAATTAGCTTTCAGAATTAAAGTGTAAGTGGAAAGACAATTTGTTAATCCTATTTCCCTATAAACATTCAGAGGATGGCTTCTACCATACCAGCCTAACCCAAGAAGTCCAAACAAAAAGAAAAAAAAACATAAAAATAAAAAGATTTAGCTACAAATTGCACACTGAGGAAACAGTATGGATTAGATTCCTGCAAACTATTCTCACCTCTTTTTTTCCTTGCACTGTTGCTAGAGTTTGCCATGTGACATAGTTCTGGCCATAAAATACAGGCAGAAATCCCTGAGGAGGGTTACTTTCAATGAATAGAAATATGAGAAGCCCTTACCTTTCCCTCTACTCCCTGCCTGGAACATGGAGGCAATACCTGGAGCTACAGCAGCCATTTT
>NW_006922299.1:369642-370995 GCF_000298275.1 Orycteropus afer afer | reverse complement strand
TGCTAAGAGTGGCAGAGTAAGAAAGTTAGATCACTAGCTCTCATCCTCTAGCCCAGACAATAGCCTGGACTGCCTTCCATGGTACTTCTTATTTTGTGAGAATAATAAAGTTCTTTCTCACTGACACAGCCACTACTTGCTGGATTTTCTGGGCAGAGGGTGGGATGGGCGGGGCATGCAGTCAATTGCATTCATAACTAATAAATAAGTAAAACAAGGCAGGATTTATTTGTCATCCATTACTTAACAGTGGTTCTCAAACTCGAGCATGCATCAGCATCCCTGGAAGACATATCAAAATCCAGATTGCTGCAACAGATACGTGTGCACCGATGTTTGTTGAAACATTATTCACAATAACCAAAAGGTGGAAACACCCATGTGTCCATCAACAGATGAATGAATTAACAAAATGTGGTACATACACACAGTGGAATACTACTCAGCCATAAAAAGGAATGAAATTCTTATACATGGTACACCATGGATGAACCTTGAAAACATTATGTTAAATTAAATAAGTCTGTCACAAAGGGAAAAACTGTATGATCCCACCTATATAAAATATCTAGAATAGGCAAATGCATTGAGACACAAGCCCATTAGTGGCTCCCAGGGCAGGTGGGAAGGGGAAAGGGGGAAGTATCACTAAAGGAACATGGAGTTTCTATTAAAAAAAAACCAAAAAACCTCACTGCCATAGAGCCAATTACGACGCATAGTGACCACCTTTGGGTTTCCAAGGTGGTAAATCTTTGTTGTTGTTGTTAGGTACCAATGAGCCATCTCGGACTCATAGCAACCTCATGTACAGCAGAATGAAACATTGCCCAGTCCTGTGCCAGCCCCATGAACGTTACTATACCTGAATCCATCATTGCAGCCACTGTGTCTATCCATCTCGTTGAGGGCCTTCCCCTTTCTCACTGACCCTCCACTTTGCCAAGCATGATATCCTTCTCCAGGGAATGGTTCCTTCTGACAACATGACCAAAGTAGGCGACATGAAGTCTGGCCATTCTCACTTCCAAGCAGCATTCCGGCTGTACTTCTTCCAGGACAGATTTTTCAGTCCTTTTAGCAGTCCATGGTACTTTCAGCATTCTTCACCAACACCACAACTCAAAAGTATCAACTCTTCAGTCTTCCTTTTTCATTGCCCAGCTCTCACATGCATCTGAGGCAACTGAAAATACCATGGCTTGTGTCAAGCACACCTTAGCCTTCAAGGAAACGTCTTTGCTCTTCAGCACTTGAAAGAGGTCCTTTGCAGCAGATTTGCCCAATGCTATGTTGTTGTTAAGTGCCGTCGAGTCGTTTCCGACTCATAGCGACCCCATGCACAGCAGAACG
>NW_006922299.1:367088-367707 GCF_000298275.1 Orycteropus afer afer | reverse complement strand
AACTTGCAAATGAGCAGTTGATGGTCTGTTCCACAATCAGCTCCTGGCCTTGTTTTGGCTGAAGATATTGAGCTTCTCCATCACCTCTTGCTACAGATATAGTCAGTCTGATTCCTGTGAACTCCATCTGGCAAAGTCCACGTGTATAGCCACCATTTGTGTTGTTGAAAAAAGGTATTTGGTATCAGTTGGTCTTGAAAAGTTCTATCATGCGATCTCCAGCATTATTTCTACCTCCATAGCCAAATTTTCCAACTACCCGTGATTCTTCTTTGTTTCCAACTTTTGCATTGCTTGTCTCCAACTCTGTACCACCAGAGCTCCTTGAGTTTCTATTTAGGGTGATGAAAAACTTTTGGAAATAGATAGATAGTAGTGATGATTGCACACCATGGTGAATGTAATTAATGTCATGAAAAGGTACACTTCTAAATGGTTAGAAAGCAACATCATGAACATACTCTTGCTAAACTGTACATATGACCATTGTTAAAAAGTGAAATGTTTTGTTACAGATCTATTAACCTCAATCAAGGAGCTCTGGTAGCATAGTGCTTAAGGCACTTGACTGCTAACCAGAAGGCTGGCGGTTCAAACCCACCAGCCACTCCTTGGAAGT
>NW_006922299.1:362876-366301 GCF_000298275.1 Orycteropus afer afer | reverse complement strand
TGGACAATCCTACTTCCGTAGTGATACTGCCTCGGAAACCCAAGGAGGGGTCGCTATGAGTCGGGGGCTGACTCGACGGCACATAACAACAACAACAACAACAACAACAAGTGTCCAGGTGATACAGCTGCTGCTGCACCAGGAACCACACTTTACCAATTATTGGATGACACAATGGTATTTCATAACAGAGCAGAACACAACACAACATCGTATAACACAACATAACACATCCTACTTTCCAAGTTCCTATCCTCCCCATTGCTTTGCTTTTTCAAAACTAAATTTCTACCCTGGTTCTGATCTCCAGAGCAAATTCTCCTTAGTAATCTGTACTTCAAGTGTAAAATAAGTTGTGAAAAAGATCAGCAGATATTGCAGCTCTGCTCCCGACTGAGGCTAAAAGATAGGGAAGGGGCCATCTAGCACTTGCCAGGTTAGACTATTTGCAGTGTCATTTCCTGGCACATAATTACACTGCTTGCTGACAACCATTCTAACTTCTGTCCTTCCATAAATTGTAAATGACAGTTTAGAAGGTGTTGGCGGAAAATTCTGAAAAAGAAACCTTTAAAAGAGAGGCAAGGATAAAATCATGGTCGATATAGCATGCTTGCTGATAAGCTGGCCCAGAGCTCCCACTGCAGACACCCTTCAAAAGCCCATCCAAAGCATCATCCTGAGGAATATGCCATTCAGCTGTACTCTAGGTCTAATATTTGGTCTGCTTTGGGCCTCCCCCCCGCCAGGCCTGGCCAAGATAATCCTTATGCCTGAGCAGCTACATGATTTAAATCCTGCTTTGTGAACTTCCTGGGGGAGATGAATTGGTCTCTCTCACTCATTGTTCATCCACTCTCCATTGGGTTTAGGATTTCAGTGAATGCATGAATGGGACGAGACAGTTCACCTGAGTTAAACAAGCAAGCCTGGCCAGGGGCCCTGGAAATGCAAAAGAGAACCAGAGCAGAGCTCCTTAGGCTTAGTGGGAATGGCATTTAAGACCACTGTGCAGCCTGCTGAGCTAACAACCCATAAGAGCCCAGAACAGACTTTGCTGATTGCCTGTATTCCTTCAAACATTCCTTCAAACACTGAGCACCTTCAGGGAATTCTTGGTGTAAACCTTTTCCAGCACCTATTTTTGCCTTTCAACAGTTTTGATTCTTTGCCATTTCTCATGAGAAGTTTGAGAATAAGGAGCAGAGTATAGAGGCATCTCTCATCTGCCCCTTCTTAATCTAACTTACCTTTCCAACTGCAGCCAAAGTTCCCAAGTTTCCCTGTAAACCAACCCTGGCCTCAAATGTTTTGGCTTCTGCTCTATGCAAGGTACTGGGCCGAGGGCACAAACCATAAGAATGAGAGGCACATGGCTACCATTGCTGAACGTTTTGATCAAAGATGTTATGGAAGTGTCCTGATCAAAAGGGGAAAATGCAGAACAGAATTTCAAATTCTCATGGAATCCAGAGTTTCTGGATTCAGTTAGGCTGGATGAACCCCTGAAAACTATTGCTCTGAGATAATCTTTAAACCTTAAACTAGAACTGCCCTTTGAACTCTCCTTTAAACCAAAAACCAATTTAGCTTAATTAGTAAACAGTGTCTGTCACGAGCATTGTGCCTTTAAGAAAACTCTATGGAGCAGTTCTACTCTGTAATACATAGGGTTGTAGGAAAGATGGAACGTAAAAAACTTGGAAACTTCCAAGGAAGGGGAAGACCAGAAGCCAAAAGAACAGGGAGTTTGAGGCCATTGCCTAGATGTGTGAATCAGATGAGTTATTTAATTGCTCTAGATACTCATTTTCCCCATTTGTCAAAAAGGAATAATAGTACTTTTTTTGAAAGGTTGTCCTAACTATTAAAAAAAAAAGTAGAATTTTTAACATAGTGCTCAATCATTGGAACAATTTGTACTAAAGGCCTAGATGTGGGAATAAATGTGGGATATAAAGAGAAAATTGAATTGGATCACTTTGGCTGGAGTGAAGGCTTTCCACAAGGAATGAGGGAGACATTAGAAAGAAAAACTGAATCAATAAATTAAAATCCTGATTTTAGCAGTCCTTGAATGCAGGCTAAGGAGTGTGGATTTTACTCACTCTCTTCAGAGTCTCAGTCCATTGGTTTGGAGTGGGACTCAGGCATCAGTATTTTTAATAGTGTCCCAAGTTAACTGCACATCCAGCAGAATGGCTAAAATAAAATTTTCAAAAGGACCAAAAATACCAAATGATGGTGAAAATGTGGAGCAACTGGAACCCTCCTACACTGCCGGTGGGATATGGGGGTGTGAATTGAAATAATCACTTTGGAAAATTGTTTGGTAGTTTCCTATAGAGTAAAGATTCATCTACACCATGATCCAGCAAATCCACTCCTGCCTCTACACCCAATAGAAATGAGTGCTTGTTATTGTTGTTAGATATGATCGAGTTAATCTTGACTCAGTACTGACCCCATGACGGAGTAGAACTGTCCCATAGAGTTTTCTAGGATGTAATCTTTACAGGAGCAAACCACCAGGTCTTTCTCTCCCGGAACCACTTGGTGGATTTGAACTGTCAACCTTTCAGTTAGCAGCCAAGTGCTTAATTGCTGTGCCACCGGGGCCCCTTGAAATGAGTGCAATAGCCACCATAAGACACATACAAGAATGCTCATAGCAGCTTCATTGATATAAATACAAAAATTATAAACAATCTAAATGTGTATGAACAATGGAAGAGGCATACAAAATGTAGTGTATCTATGCAATGGAATACTAGGTAGAAATGGAAAAGATAAACTTCTGATACATCCAACAGCATGGATGAATCTCACAGACATACCTACTATGTAATTCCATTTATATGAAGTTCAAAAACAGGCAAGACCCATCCGTGGTGATAGAGGTCAGAATAGCGGAAACCTGTGGAGGAGAGCAGTGAACGGGAGGGGTTCTTCTGAGGTATGGGAATGATTTATATCCTGACCTGAATAATGGTAACACAAGGGGTATATATATATAAAAACTTATGATGTGGTACACTTAAGATTCTGTGTGTTTGTGTGTATTAAGCCTCAATTAAAAATAATCTTTTAAAAAAACCAACCCCACTGCCATCGAGTAAATTTTGACTCATCAAAACTCTATAGCCCAGAGTAGCACTGCCCCATTGGATCTCCAAGGCTGTCAATCTTTATGGAAGCAGACTGCCACATCTTTCTTCCATGAAGTGGCTGGTGGGTTCAGCCTGCCAACCTTTTGGATGGCAGCCAAATGCTTTAACCACTATGCCCGCAGAGCTCCCACTACTCTTTAGAAATCCCCCAGAAATTATCTAGAATACGAAAGTGCATAGAGACAAAAGTTTATGAAAGGTTCCCAGGGGCAGACTTCTGAAGGGGGAAAGAGAACTGAGGGAGCACTGAGTTTC
>NW_006922299.1:358084-362370 GCF_000298275.1 Orycteropus afer afer | reverse complement strand
GCCGACTCAATGGCACATAACAATAACAATATATATATATATATATATATATCACATATATATAACCACAATAACAATTAGTCCACCAGGTGATTCTTATATGTGGCTATAACTGAGAACCACCATCACATCTGCTAGAGTACGACTTTCCTACCCACACCCAGCTTTGCCCTCTTGGTAGCAGATTTACGCATGTGCTTCCTTATGCTTATAAACCACCCATGACACTTCTGAGAGACCAATGGAGAAAGCACTAAACACATCATTTTAAATTCCTGGAAAGGCCAATATCTTTATTAATTCAGATTTTTGCACTCTCCAACTGCTGATGGGAGCTGATAATACTCTCTCTGCCAGTCCATAAACTCTGCGGGTGAGGCCTGTTCATCCAGAAGAAATAAACAGCTGACCCCTTAATACTTCCCAGGTTTAGAACTTTCTCATCTGCACTGCAAGATAGTGCAGTGGAATGTTAGAACTATGGAGAAGTCTGAGAAATAATCCACTTGGAGGCCCAGACAGATGAAGGAAGTTGTTCGATTTCAACCAACCAATCAGCAATCTCCTGACTTCAACCTACAGTCCTTCTCACTACGTTGGCTCTCCGACAATTTGCCATCAATGTGCATTTCTGAATATAGAAAACACCTTCCCCATCATCTGGAGAAACATTTGCAGTGATAGTAGAGGCCTTAAAAGATTGGAATCGTGTCCACTTACGTTTTTTGAGTGAGGTATTCACCAAAATGCACCTTTTTGTTTTAGCTTTACACTCTGTTTGTTGACATGGCACCAATAATCATTGGGTCCCCATGTGCCCTGGCTCACTCATCAGGAGGTGTCAGATAACTCCAAACTAGGCCAACCTGAAAATTGAAGAGAATTAAGGAAGGGTCGAAGTGTTAGAGTGTAGAAGACACTAACCAGATATAGGGTTCTCTCCCAAATTTGCCTCCCTCCTGACCTTGAACAAATCACTAAACTTCCAAGAGCCTCAGTTTGCTAATCAATAAAATGGAAATGTCAGCCTTGGTTCACATATTCCACTGACTATGTAAGTATTAAATAAGGCAAAGTTTACGAAGTTATTATAAGCCTCTAGCCAAACACACAAGCTCCTTCCCCTTTTATTTCCTTCTACTAAATGTGCCATGGACTGCCAGAAGAAGGAACCAATCTGTCTTGGAAGAAGTACAGGCAGAATGCTCCTTGGAAACAAGGATAGCGAGACTTCATCTCATGTACTCTGGTCACATTATTAGGAGGGACCAGTCCTTGGAGAAGGACTTCATACTTGGTAGAGGGTCAGCGAAAAAGAGGAAGACCCTCAAAAAGGTGGGTTGACACAGTGGCTGCAACAATGGACTCAAACATAGCAACGAGTATAGGGATAGCACAGGCCCAGGCTATGTTGCATTCTGTTGTACACAGGGTCACTATGAGTTGGCCGACTTGATGGTCCCTAACAGCAACAACAACAAATGTGCCTGTGAAGTCAAGGGAGAGAACAAAGCTAGAAACATGCAGATGAATGGTTTTTCTGCTAAAATATTTCCTAGAAAAGACAGTTTGTTAACAAGCTAATGTGTACACTATAACATATATTTCACAATTTATCTACCTCCTGCAGGATGTCAAAATAATTGGCCTATAATATTTCTAAAATATAGTCAGCCATCTCTGCATTCATTACATGCATATGCACTTGCATAATGATGACTGAATTTACACATTGTGTATCTTTCCAGACTTTAGGCTTCTCTTACTCTTTCTCTTAAAATCAAGAACCTTTTTATGAAATACCAGAGACTTTAACCATGGGTACCATTTTCTTCAGCATAAAAATAAGTGATGGGAGCTTTGGTCCACTGTTACCATGGAGGCGAGACATTAGTAACCGTTGGTAACAATAGTTTCTCCATTTTCAAGTTAATTTTCCCTTTGTAATTACTGAATATTCAGCAATTTAGAGAGGTTTTTAAGCTATATGGGTATCTTGCTTAATCTTTTGACCACTGATTTTTACATCCATTAATAATTCTTGCCTGAAGCAATTATTACTGTATTTTTTGCAAATAACTCACCCACATAAACAATGGTGCACACAAATAACATGCATAGTGCACAAAGGGAACTAACGAGCAAAGGGGTTGCATGGTGCAAACCCGTACAACCTGCACATTATTTCCATAAAAGTACAGTACCCTAGTGTTTGCCAAATGGTGATTTTCTTTTTCCATCATCCCTTCCACTTTTATTAATTGAAATTCTATTATAAGAAACAGTTTTTCCTTCTCCCCCATTTATTTATTTATTCAAATATTTATTTACATCAGTCTAGCTTTGGTGGTGTAGTGCCTAAGGCATTTGACTGCTAACCTGAAGGCTGGCGGTTCAAACCCACCAGCCACTCCTCAGAAGGAAGACTGGCCAATCTACTTCTATAGTGATACCACCTCGGAAATTCAAGGAAGGGTCACTATGAGTCAGATCCAACTCAATGGCAGTGATTTTGGGGTTGTTTTGGCCTCATGAATACTTGTCTTACTCTATGAGTTATAATCTATTACTCTCACTATTTGTTTTATGTTCATATTGTCCCAGATTTGAAGAGCTCCTTCAAATTGGATCCTGTGTACTTTCAACATGTCCTGGGGATTTTTCACACTTTTATTTTCTAATACCACAAGATGTTTCCGGCTCATTTTGTATTTTATTTTTAAATCAGTCATTTCCCCAAAGAGTCATGGTTCATTTTATTGGAGAATCGTACTTTGAAACCAAGAGTTGAGTACTATGTGTACACTCAGTGCAACTGGAGGGGGGGTGTCATTGAACTTCAGGCTGGGAGAAAATATTTTCAAAACAAAATTTGATAAAGGACTTGGGCTCAGAATATACAAAAACAAAACAAAATAAACTCACTGCCGTCAAGTCAATTCCAACTCATAGTGCCCCTCATTGGGTTTCTGAGGCAGTAAATCTTTATGGAAGTAGATTTCTCAGTCTTCCTTCTGCAGAGTGGCTGGTGGGTTTGACCCACCAGCCTTCTGGTTAGCAGTCAAATGCCTTAGGCACTGAGCCACCAGAGCTCCTTCAGAATATACAAAGAACTCTTAAAAACTCAATAATAAGAAAATACAAAACCTAATAAACAGGCAACAGATTTGAACAGATGGAAATGTTCTAAATCTTGATTGCCATGGCTATACGACTATTGGATGGAAGACATCATGGTGGTCACATTCGTTTGCCAAATCCCATACACCAAAAAGAGTGAATTTTCCTATAGATAATTTAATCCTCAGTAAAAAAGAAAATAAGTGAGGAGGGAGGCAAACAAGAAATTCAAATTGCACCTCTAAAACTGCACCCCAGATTACTCGTGCCTTGTCAAATTACTGCCCACAACACTTAACAGAGTGTTGTAGAAATTTTCTAGAACTATCATATTTATCTATCTATAATGAGGATGATTCTTTCTGTGATACTGTGATTGTTGGCCCTGAAATAGCCCATGAAACATCATATGGATAAAGTACCTTGTAACGTCTGGGACAAGGTTTTACAAGAAAAGATGAGAAAAGCAGCTATTATTCTATGCTGATAAAAGGTATAAGAAGTAAACCACGTTAAGAGGCTTAGAGGCCTGAGCTCAGGAAACTTTAATTTCGGAGACGCAGGTGGTCCGATTACACGCTTTGAATGAAAGGCAGAAAATCGTCCCCAGCTTTATTCAAGCCGGTGAGTCATTTTGAGTGAATCTGTTCAGAACAGTGATTCCTCGGAGCTGCAGATGCATTACTGAGGCCAGGAAAGTTGCTAGTCTTCTAATCCAAAGAAGGGCTTTCTCCTCTGTCCTTCTCTAAACCTGAAGTAAGGTATACTCTCATACTAATGTCCTTCTCTCCACTCCCCCAAGTCCAGGACATATTTCCTTCTCCATCCAGTGCAAATTCTCTACAGACTACTCTGTACTAGCCAGGGATCCACAAACTGCAGCCCGTGGGTCAAATCCAGCCAACCATGTTTTTGGTACAACTGGTGAGTGAAGAAGGAGCTTGGGTGGTGTTGTGAGTGGTGAAGGCATTAGGCTGCTAACCAAAAGGTTGGTGGTTCAAACCCATCAACCACTCTACAGAAGAAAGATGAGGCAGTCTGCTTCCATAAAGCTTTACACCCTTGGAGACCCAATAGGGGTTTGCTATGAGTTGAAATCAACTCTATGGCAATGACTTTGATTCCGTTTGTTGAGTGAAGAGCAGCTTTTTACTTTTTTTTTTTTT
>NW_006922299.1:334935-337705 GCF_000298275.1 Orycteropus afer afer | reverse complement strand
ACTTGACTGTTAACCAGAAGGCTGGTGGTTCAAACCCACCAGCCACTCCTCAGAAGAAAGATGGGGCAATCTACTTCCGTAGTGATACTGCCTCGGAAACTCAAGGAGGGGTCGCTATGAGTTGGGTCCGACTCGACGGCACATAACAACAACAACAACAAGCAAATATATCTATGAATATAGTAGAGCATACAAGGGGAAAAGTTATGAAAATGTCTTAGCCACAACCAAACACCTTGAGAAAATGAGTTGCTGGGCCTGGGGGCTCAAGACCATAGTCACGGGGAACATCAAGGTCAATTGGCATAACCTAGTTCATAAAGACAGTGTTCTCCATCTTACTTTGGTGAGTAGCGACTAGGGTCTTAAAAGCTTGGTGAGTGGCCATCTAAGCTGCAACTCTTAGCCTTTCCCAGTCTGGAGCAAAGAAGAGTGAAGAAATCAAAGATGCATGGAACAATTAGTCCAAAGTACTAATGAACCATGCAAACCACAGCTTCCATGACACTGAGACAAAAAAGAGCTAGCTGGTGCTGGCTACCACTGCCAACTGCTCTGAAAGGAATCACAATAGGAGGTTCTTGATAAGAGTGGGAGAAAAATGTGGAGCAAAACTCAAAAAAAAAAAAGAAGAAGATCAGGCTTATTACTGGTCTGACAGAGACTGGTAAGACTTCCAGGATTATGGCCCTCAGACAACTGTCAAGCCCAGAGCTGAATCCAACCCCCATCGCTCAACTTTCAGCCAAACAATAGACACGTCTATAAGGTCAACAATAACACTAGGGAAGTACCCGCTCATTAGTGCAACCATATGAGATCAAATGGTCAGCATTTGCCCAGGGATAAATCTAAGATAGGAAAGGATAAGAAAGAAGGAAGAAGGGACATGCAAAACACAGGGAGGAGTGGGGAGAGGCCTGTCACATTGTGGGGACTGCTATCAGTGTCATGAAACAAAATTTGTATGAACTGTTGAATGGAAAACCAATTTGCTCTGGAAACTTTCATCCAAATCACAATAAAAAGTTAAAAAATATTTTTTTATGAGATGTGGAAATTGCTGTATTTTAGGGCCCCCACTATGCTAATTTTTTTCCGTGTTGCTATTTTAAAAAAAAAAAGCATTCTATGCTTACAAAAATACCTTGTGGGGAGGGCCCAGTTAGCCAGAAACTTACAGCAGGTGCAGTAAGTAAAAATACTGTACATGGAATTTAAATTTCAGTGTCCATAAATAAAATTTTATTGGAACACAGTCATGTCTATTCATTGACATATCGTCTGTGGCTGATTTCACGCTGACCCCTGATTTAGGTGTTTTTATTCTGTTGCCTCTATGTCACTGTCTACACTATAAATTTATGAACAGGCAAGGCCCAGCAGCAGCCCTGGCCTCTACCCACGAGATCATGTCTCTATGACATTATAGCCAACTGTATTCTTCTATAATACTTTTCGCTACTGCTAAGTAGGATGAAGACACGTAGTACTGCGATAGGAAAAGAAATAATTTGAGGAAAAAAGTGGTTTCCTTGTTTCTGAAACCATCCATTTAAGTATTCCACAGTTACACACTTTCTTATAGGAAATTCAAAGTGTCTAAAACAGTAACTATTCAAGAAGGGTTACTGTGGGAGGCCCTGGGTGGCCCAAATGGTTAAGTGCTAGGTTACTACCCAAAATGTTGGCAGTTTGAATCCACCCAGAGGTGCTTTGGAAGAAAGGTCTGGTGACCTTCTTTCAAAAAGGCCCAGGAAAAAAAAAAAAAAACATGAAGTACAATTCTACTCAGAAACACATGGGGTTGCCTTGTGTCAGAATTGATTTGATGACAACTGGTGGAGTTTTTTTAAGTATTACTTCATGATATCTAGACATTCAACTCAAAGAACATTGTATCAATGTATCCACAACACTGCAAGTCACATTGTCTTTCCAATATACTGTATTTTTAAACAAATAACATGTGTGTTATACAGTTTTTTGCAAACCATGCAATCCCCTTGTGTGTTCGTTTCCTATCAGCTCTATGCCTATTGCAAAAACGACATGGAGGCAGCATCCTCCTCTGACCTCCTCCAACCTTATCAGGGGGAAACAATTACCTTCAGCCGCCCAAGGTTTATTCCCATGAGGCCAGACATCCCACCACCCTCCAGTTTTGGTTTTCTTTTTCTTTTTTTTTTTCTACCAATGTTGATACCAACCATCCCTCCCACAGTACTCACTACTTCTCTGCTGGGTTTGATAATTCATTTCAGTGGCCACACAGAACTCACAGACAATATTATGGGGTTTATTACGATTATGGGGTTTATTACGGAAGTAACATGTTACAATTCTGGTTCAGGAACATGCTCAGGACACAGTTCTTCCATCAGGACAGTCTCCCACAGGCCATGCCCTCAGGCACACCTTTCTGGCCCAGGGCCTCCCAGTCTGGCCTCGTGATTTCTTGGCTACATTTAACAGATGGGTTTTCCCAACAGCAGAGAAGCAATTATGGGGGCTCAAGACCATAGTCATGGGGAACATCAAGGTCAATTGGCATAACCTAGTTCATAAAGAGAGTGTTCTCCATCTTACTTTGGTGAGTAGCGACTAGGGTCTTAAAAGCTTGTGAGTGGCCATCTAAGCTGCAACTCTTAGTCTTTCCCCATCTGGAGCAAAGAAGAGTGAAGAAATCAAAGATGCATGGAAACAATTAGTCCAAAGAACTGATGGACCATGCACGATTATGGGGTTTATTACGGAAGTAACACGCTAC
>NW_006922299.1:333851-334835 GCF_000298275.1 Orycteropus afer afer | reverse complement strand
ATAATTTTTTACAATGGACACGCAGAACTCAGAGACAATATTCACGATTATGGGGTTTATTAGGGAAGTAACACGCTACAATTCAGGTTCAGGAACGCGCTCAGGACACAGTTCTTCCATCAGGACAGTCTCCCACAGGCCATGCCCTCAGGCACACCTTTCTGGCCCTTAGCCTCCCAGTCTGGCCTCTGCCCTGCTCAGACAAGTGTTACAAAGCTCTTTTAGCTTTGCCGATAGGTACACCTAGGTGCACTCCACTCTGCCAGCAAGCTTCCTGTTCAAGGGTGCTCACATTTCTCACACCCTGTGCTGGAGCCTAGTCATCTGTTTCATGTATCTTGGTCCTGCTGTCACAGTCTCTCAGCTGGTCATCTCTCAGCTGGCATCTCTCAGTCAGTCATCCCTGCCATGGAGGTCCAGTGCAGGGATCTCTGGTTCAAGGCCACATTTCATTCCACTTCCAGCTCTTCTCTCTTGATGGCAGTGAGATCCCTAGTTCTGCCTCCTAAAAAACCCACTGTCATCAAGTCAATTCTGACTCCCAGCTAACTCCATTGGGTTTCCAAGGCTGTAAATCTTTACAGAAGTCGATTGCCTCATCTTCCTCCCATGGAGCAGCTGGTGGGTTTGGACCAACGACATTCTGGTTAGCAGCCAAATTCTTACCCACTGCACTACCAGAGCTCCTTCCTTCTGCATCTAAATGAAAACAAAACGTACTGCCATCAAGTCGGATCCAACTCATACTGACCCCTCCTTGGGTTTCTGAGGCGGTATCTCTATGGAAGTAGATTGCCCAATGTTGAACTACCAGCCTACTGGTTAGCAGTCAAATGTCTTAGGCACTATGCCACCAGAGCTAGGAGGGCTCATTTTAAGTCTAGTGGATGACAAAATTAATCAATCCTCATATTAGAGTTCCATACACCTTATTTCCATGGCCCTACCCCCTGGTAGCATAGTGGCTAAAAGCACTTGACTGCT
>NW_006922299.1:328621-333202 GCF_000298275.1 Orycteropus afer afer | reverse complement strand
TTTTTTTTTTTTTTTAATGTGGAAAATATGGTAAGTAAGACTGCCATCTCCATGGCTGTGATAGTAATTTACATGGGATCTGCGCTTATGCTGCTCATTTATTTATAGTTTATCATTGCTCATATTGTCTTATGACATTAATCAGATTCTGAGGTCAAATGAAATTGGATACAGAGTGACGAACTGAGAATAGAATTTTGAGTCCAAACACATTTAAATCTTGGTTCTACCACTTACATTGGATGAATTTCCTACTATCTTGAAGTCCTCATGTCTTTATCTGTAAAATGGGAATAACATGTCACAGGACTTCTATGAAGTAATAATATGCATCATGCATGTATGATGATGATGACATGGTTCATTCCAGCTTCTGACTCCCTTCGTTTCTGATCCCTCAAACTCATAAAATTGTTCTCTGCTGTTGGGAAAACCCATCTGTTAAATGTAGCCAAGAAATCATTTAAAAAATCAGTTGGTACGTGGATGAACTTGGAGGACATTATGCTGAGGGAAATAAGTCAATCACAAAAGGACAATTACTATATTAGTCCATTATTGTAAAAAGTCAAGGAAAGGTTTATGGATGGAAGGAAATTTTCTTTGTTGGTTACCAGGGGTGGGAAGGGAGGGGTGGGAACAGTGTTAGATAGGTAGAGACAAGTATTGATTTGGGTGAAGAGAAGGGCAATGTACCAAATGTGAGTGATAAACAATGGTGGCATTGAGGAAGAGGAAGACATAGAGAGGTACATGGGAGGTGCAGGCAACAAAGATGAACCCTTTTGCACATACAGTACTGCATTGTCAGTGAAGGCAAACATGTGTATACAGGTGGATAGATGGGTGGACAGGCTGAACTATTAGGTATGTCTATGAAGCAGGGAGTATACCCAAGATCATGTATAGGATTGGAAGACAATGGTCCCATAAGTGTATTTGTATGTTCTGTAAGAATTCCCAGGTGTATAGTAGAGCTGACAAGGGATAAGGTTGTAGTCATGTCTTGGGCATACCCAGATACCCAGAGGGAGCAAGTAGTTGGACCTGTGGGCTCAGGACCATAGTTGCAGGCAGGGGACATCAAGCTCAACTGGCATAACATGCTACACAAAACATTGTTCCACTTCTACTTTGGTGAGTAGCAACTGGGATCTTAAAAGCTTCCAAGCAGCCATCTAGATGCAACAATGGGTCTCTCCTCGTCCAGAGCAAAAAAGAATAATAATAAAAAAAAAAGATTTATGGAAACAATTAGTCCAGGCAACTGGTACACCATGTGATTCTCAGCCTATATGACTATGAGACAGAAGAACTGGATGGTGCCTGGCTACCACTGTCAACCACTCAGAGGGGGATCTATGTAGGAGATTCTGGATAGAGTGGTAGAATGACATGGAACAAAAAATCATTTGAAAAAAATAAATAAATAAGGACCAGGTTTGCTGGTCTGCTAGAGCCTGGTGGAACCCCTGAGACTATGGCCCCTGGCTGCCCTTCAGGTCTAGAATTGAACCCACACCTGTGGCTTCCAGCCAAACAAAAGACAGGCATATGAGGTGAACATTTACACTAGGTAGATACACTCCTTGGAGAGAACAATCATGGGATAATAGAAAGACTGTGTATGCACAGGGAGACAGCTCAGGCAGGAGTGCATGGAGGGAAGGACACAGGAAAGAGTTAACTATGGGGAGGAAGTCGGAGGGGAGCTGTTGCATTGTGGTAAATTGTAGTCAATGTCATGAGACAAAGTGTATGTGAACTGCTATATGGAAAGTGAATTTGCTCCGTAAACTTTCACCCAAATCACAATAGAGAAAATAAATCAGTTGGTTGAACTTTTTGATTAATTGTTTCTATCAATTCCCTTGACTAATGTTTGGCCCTGAAGCTGACAAAGACTAAACAGTTTAATAATGCTTTTAAACTGCCGTGGAGTCAGATCCGACTCATAGGGACCTCTCCTTGGGTTTCCAAGGCAGTATCACTACAGACGTAGATTGCCCAATCTTCCTTCTGAGGGTTGGCTGGTAGGTTTGAACCACCAGCCTCAGGTTAGCAGTCAAATGCCTCAGGCACTATGCCACCAGAGCTCCCATTTTATCAATTCGCTTAACTAATGTTTGGCCCTAAAGCTGACAAAGACTGAACAGTTTAATATTGCTTTTATTCTGTGCTTAGGAAAATAGTCTCATTTTCAATTAGCAGGATCAGAGATCTCACACTAATAGAAGATGATGATCAATTAGTTATGAGTTGCATTACTGTAAGGAGAAAATATTCACTTCCCTTCTGCAGTCTTATTAACCTTTAAAAACATTGGGGTGTATCATCAAGTACAGCAATGATGATCAGATCTTAAGAGTTCTGAAATAACAATTTAAAATATGATTAAACATTTCGGTGGAAAACATACCTTTTCTTTCTTCATTAAAATTTATTTTATTGTTGTTGTCGAGAATATACACAGCCAAACATACACCAATTCAACTGGTTCTACATGGACAATTCCGTCACATTGATTACATTCTTTGAGTTGTACAAACATTCTCAAAACATACTTTTTAAAGACCATAAAAGGACAAAGCCAGATACTGTTATGAATAATGTCAACAACACCTATGTACATGAGCACTAATTTGAATGATGTTGAAAACCAAATGTTGTGGCATATTTATGTTCAGAAGGCTCATCTGTCTACTTAAAGGACTCTTCAAAGAGTCTTCCTTGATTACTGATGATAGCTAAGATCTATGGCTAAAGAACCAATACAATGGACTTTAGTCTGTCTCAGACACAAATTCAAGGCTATAGGAGAAACAGAAACTGCACACACCAATGGTTCCTTTGGAGACTACAAGTCGTGGATGGGAGGACTATGCTGAGATGGTGTGTGGGGGCAAGGAAAGGCTGAGTGGTAGTCAAAGGCAGCCAATTCATTAATGATCAATTCACCTGTCACCTCTGATCAATCTATTTCCAAACCAAACATTTGTGATGGATTCATTTATCCATTCAATAACTATTCCCTGGGTGCAAGACACTGAGAATTTAATAGTACTGAGTTGGGAGTCAGAGGTCTTAGTTCTAAGCCTAAATCTACCACTAATCAGTCGTGTGAAATGGGCAAGTATTGCCCAATGGGCCAGGTTTTGAGTTCACAAATACTCGCTCTTTTAATTTGTACACATTTCTGTGGAATATACCTCTTGAATATTTTTGGCCCAAATCAGGAGGATCAGGTTCTTCCTGTAAGGCAGTGATTGAAATATTCAGAATTCAAAAAGACATTGGTTAGAAACATTGGTTTCTAAAAACACAGAGTCCTTTTTATTTTACTGAAACTTATATTCAGTAAGAATCTGACGCTACTCACATGTTCTCCTGGCCACCTATATGTGGTGTTTCTTTGTTTTCATTTTCTCCTATGACCCAACAATGAAGACACCATCCCATTCAAGGTCATGCTTCATGGTTGAGTCTTGGCTTCAGACAAAGAGATCTGCTTTGCTCTTTAATATTTGACATGCTAAAGAATAATGACCCCTGAAAGAGGGGGGAAGCAGCCCCTGATGTCCAAAATTAATCTGACATTCACAAAGAGACTTTGATATTACAAGATTCTCTGACAGACAGGCCACTTGTCTGTCACTTCTTAGACATAAACAACATCACAAATACCAACCTCAGACAAGTTTACTCTGAGACCATAATAAAATGAAATAAAGCAAGGCCACTTCACAATTTTTTGTTTAAGCACAAACAAAAGCAAGATCACTGTATCACCAACAAAATATTCAATCATAGAATTACGCACACTTTCAAACAGCATCCAATCTAGACCAAAGTCCCCATACACTTCCTTAGACCTTCCCTTAAATCACCCAACCAAAGCCCAAATCTTATGATAGGTCCTTTCTAACACCCTCTTTACTGAGGCATCCATGGCTCCCTGCCATGAGTAACACACACAACCTGTTTAACTGTTTAACTGTCAATGCTCCTGGTGGGCATTGGCTAAAGGGCATTGACACCTCCAATTACATCTTTTCCTTTTTCCTGTAGAACATCTAGAGCCAGGCACTACTGTGTGAGAGAAATATGATAGAGATACAAGTGGACAAAAATTCTCACCACATACAGCAAGATATAAAGACTTGGCAGAACACCACTGCACTCCAGTTCTGTCCCTTTTTGTATATTTTCATTTATTTATCTCTTGGAAATAGAATCCCCCAAGCCTTTTGTATAAAAAGAGGAAGTTGGACTAAAAGGAGATTTCCCAAACTATGTTCTTTAGAAAACCATCACCTTTCAAATGTTGATAGATTTTTCCAGAAAGGATTCTATGAGCAAATGAGTTTGAGAAACTCACGTTCTAGAGTAAATCCCCTCTTTTAGTTCTAGTCCCAGTTCCACAAGCTACTCTGAGAGTCATTTAATCTCCCTTCACGTAAATCTAGGGAGCCCTGGAAAGATTGATGGTTCTAACCCACTAGCCACTCTGCAGGAGAAAGATAGGGCAGTCTGCTTCTGTAAAGATTTAGTCTTGGAAACCCTATGGGGCAGTTCTACTCT
>NW_006922299.1:325837-327761 GCF_000298275.1 Orycteropus afer afer | reverse complement strand
CCGAGGAGTGGCTGGTGGGTTTGAACCACCAGCCTTCTGGTTAGCAGGCAAGTGACTTAGGCACTATGCTACCAGAGCTCCTCACTACCAGATTACAGCCTTGGAAATCCTATGGGACAGTTCAACTCTGCCCTATAGGGTCACTATGAATCAGAATTGACTCAACAGCAGTAGGTCTGGTTTTTGATTTGGCATTCTGGAAGTCACATAATGTCACTTCTGCCTTACTTTAGTGTCTAAGGCAGTCACAAATGCTCACCTAGGTTTAAGCAGAAGAGATACAGATCCCATCACCCAGTGGGAGGAGTGTCAAGGTTACACTGTAAGAAAAGCATGTGGGATAGCAAATATTGTTGTGGCCATCTTTGGAAAGCACAACCTGCCACTCTGGGGAAAAATGTAGTCAGTCTAGGAATATGGCCTCTTTGGGCCTTGCTGGAGGAAGAACAAGAATTAGAAATCAAGGATGTCCCCAGATTTCAAGTCTATGGATAAAAAGAGTAACCACAAAAGGCATGGCTAGTTTCTACATTTTGACTACAGGGAATAATTCTTCAATGAGTGAACATTGGTGTACATCTATCTGTTTGAGTCCCTGCTTTCAATGTCTCTTAGACATTGGAGTGAAATTGCTGAGTACTTGGGAATTTATTATATATATATATATATATATAACTTGGTATATATTTGAAATTTTCATGCAAAAAAATTAAAACTTTTAAAATGCCATTGAATGAAATACGATGTCTATGGTTTATAATAATAATAATAATAATGTTTATTTGTGGGCTGTCAATAAAAATGTTTCCCTTAGGTTAACAACTTTCAATGGAGAAAGGATTTCCTATTTATCTCATACCCATTATTGTCCTGAATAAAAGTTCAACCAATTCAAATATACCACTAAAACCCTGAGTAGTTTTTTTTTTTTTAAATGCTTGTCACTCTCCAACTTTATATGGAAAGGAAGAAGGCCCCAACTAGCTAAAGCAGTATTGAAGAAGAGAAGAAGAACAAAGTGGGAGGCTTCATACTTCCCAATCACAAAACTTACCACACAGCTATGGTAATAAAAGGAGCTCTGGTAGCATAGTGCCTAAGGCACTTGACTGCTAACCAGAAGGCTGGCAGTTCAAAACCACCAGCCCCTCCTCAGAAGGAAGATGGGGCAATCTACTTCCATAGTGACACTGCCTCGGCAACCCAAGGAGGGGTCGCTATAAGTTGGGTCCGACTTGACGGCACATAACAACAACAACATGGTAATAAAAACAGCTTGGTACTTGCTCAATGACAAACATATAGACCAAAGGAGTAGAAGCAAATCTATCCATCTATGGGAAGCTGATCTTTCACAAAGGGTTGATGTTCATTCAATGGAGGAGAAACAGTGTCTTTAACAAATGGTGCTGGCAAAAGTGGATATCCTAGGCAGAAAAATTAAGCAGGATTCATATCTAACACCATGCACAAAAATGAACTCAAAATGGATCAAAGATCTAAATGTTAAAGCTAAAACTATAAAGTAGCTGGGAGATAACGTAGAGTCGAAACAAAGGGAGTTAATTTTGGACATAAATAGTCTATCAAACAAAACTAAAAATACATGAATGACAGAAGACAAATTAGATAACTGGGACCTCCTAAAAATTAAACAGTTATGTTCATCAAAAGACTTACCAAGAGAGTAAAAAGAGAAATTACAGAGTGGGAAAAAGTCTTTAGCAACAACATATCTGATAAGGGTCTAATTTCTAAAATATATGGAAAACTTCAACAACTCAACAAAAAAGAACAAAAATTATATCCAGAAAATGGGCAAAGGACATGAACAGACACTTCACCAAAGGAGACATTCAAGTGGCCAACAAATACATGAAGAGATGCTTGTGATCATTAGCCATTAGAGAGATGCAAATCAAAA
>NW_006922299.1:323139-325280 GCF_000298275.1 Orycteropus afer afer | reverse complement strand
CATGGTACTTTCAGTATTCTTTGTCAATACCACAACTCAAAAGCATCAACTCTTCTTTGGTCTTCCTTATTCATTGTCCAGCTCTCACATGCATAGGAGGTGACTGAAAATACCATGGCCTGTGTTGGGCACACCTTAGTCCTCAAGGAGACATCTTTGCTCTTCAGCACTTGAAAGAGGTCCTTTGCAGCTGATGGCCCAGTGCCATACGTTGTCTGATGTCCTGACTGCTGCTTCCATTGGCGTCGATTGTAGAACCAAGAAATCTTTGACAATTTCAATCTTTTCTCCATTCATCATGATGCTGTTTATAGGTCCAGTTGTGGTCAAGAAGACCAATGATAATGAAGGTGCTACAGGCCCAGGAAATGTTTTATCCTGTCGTTATGAGTCAGAGCTGACTTAAGGCTACCAACAGCTTAAAAGTAGAGCAGTTTCAACCCTGTTTTCCAGTTGTTGCTCTTACCAAATCATCCATGTGATAAACCAGGCTCCTATTCAGGTAAGACACACTAGAATTAAGAACATAAGTAGTATAATCAATAAAAAATCTGAGCCGGTCGGAGGGAGAGAGAGAGATAGAGAGAGAGACCAGGGAGATTAATGAGAAGGACGATTCAAAAGCATGAACTCAAAATATGAGGAGTGCAAGACATTATGCAACCCTTTTGGAGGGGGTAGATGACTTTTTTCATATCAGGATAGCAAAGTGCAGACAGAGAACAAGAAATTCTTTAGCCAGATCCATGTTAGTGGGCAAAATAATAACCAAGTATCTTCACACATAATGATATTCTACAGTAATTTGAGAAATCGAAAGGAAAAATTACTGATATCAAGTGACAGCACCCTCTGACACCATTCCTCCCATAGATGATATTAATCATGAGCTGCTGTTCATAATTTTTTTTTTTTTTTGCTAATAGAGAAAGACAGCAAAATCCACATCATCTTCGCATCTTACTAAGCAGCAGTTCTGGGATTCATTTGCATGGGCTACAGACTGTGTCTGAAGCCCTGAACATGATTTTGATGTTGAAAAGACTGTAAAGAGGTATAATACATGACAAATTAGGGAAGAGACAGATTCAGAGTAAGACTAGAGTGGGGGTGATGGTGATTTTTGTTCTAACCCCCCTTGTTTCATTGTTGTTTTGTGCCACGGAGTTGATTCGAACTCACAGCACCACATGTGACAGACTAGAACTGCCCCATAGGGTAAAAATAAATTTTTATTGTGAGTGAAAGTTAGAAGAGTAATTTCACTTTCCATACAGCAGTTCATACACATTTTGTCTCATGACATTGACTACAATTTCCTGCAATATAACAGCTCTCTTCCCACTTCCTCCCCACAGTTACCTCTTCTTGTGTCACTCCCCCGGCAGCAGTCTCCCTGTGCATACACTGCCCTTCTGTTCTCCCAAGATTGATCTCTCCAAGGAGTGTATCTACCTGATGTCAATGTTAAGCCCATATTAGGCTGTACTCTTTAGGGGAACACATAGCCAGGTTTTTCTCCCGCAAAGCCAGAGGCACTGGGGGGATGTGAACTGCCGACCATTTGGTTAGCAGGTGAGCACTTAACTGTTGCACCACCAGTGCGCCTTCCTTGTTCATTACTGGTTAGAAAATACTAGCTGCATACACAGAAACACTCTATGGCCAGAAATCATCCCATCCTTTCCTTGGCAGCCCTGGTGAGTTCCTAAAAGATCTAGTCAGAAAGTCGATGTTTGACTGGCTTAGTAGAGATGTTGCCCATGGCCCTGCCCTTGTCAAATCATTCCAAGAGAAGGCCTTGTCTGTAGGTGTGCACAGCAGTGCCATACTGCCCCTGCCCCTTGTGCGCCTGTTTGACTAAGACACTCATGGCCCCAGTAATGGGGTCTGGGATCTACCTTGGTCCTGCTCCAAGCCCTAGTTAAGAGTAAGAGTGGGTACAGACAGCATTATAAGGCAAGTCTAGACACTAAGTAAACTCAGCAAAAGTGATCCCAGGCATTGAACATGAAGCTGAATGTTGAAAGGCAAACAACATAACTTTTGTGTTCAGACCTCCCAACTGCGGTAGGTTGAATTGTTGTTGTTGTTGCCGTCGAGTCGGCCCGACTCATAGCGACCCCTCCTTGGGTTTCCGA
>NW_006922299.1:321741-323039 GCF_000298275.1 Orycteropus afer afer | reverse complement strand
TAGGATTGCCCAACCTTCCTTCCGAGGAGAGGCTGATGGGTTTGAACCGCCAGCCATCTGGTGAGCAGTCAAGTGCCTTAGCCACTATGCTACCAAAGCTCCCGGTAGGTTGAATAATGACCCTCAAAGACATCCACAGTCTAATCCCAGGAAGCTGTGAATATGTTACCTTACATGACAAAAGGGACTTTGCAAATGCAAAAATGAGATGGGGAGATTATCCTGGATTATCTGGGTGGGTCCAATGTAATCACAAGAATCTTTGAAAGAGGGCACAGGAGAAGTCAAAGAGGAAATGTGGATACAAGCAGAGAGACAGACAGAGGAGTTAGAAGATGCACTTAACTGTTGCACCACAACTGTTACTACAATGCTGGCTTTGAAAATGGAGGAAGGGGCCATGAGCTAAGGAATGTAGGCAGCTTCTAGAAGCTAGAAGATGCAAGATAATGTATTCTCCTCTGACATCTCCAGAAGGAACACAGTCCTGTGCACTCATTGTGGACTTCTGATCGCCAGAACTGTTGTTATTGTTGTTAGGTGCCATCAAGTCGGTTCTGACCCTTAGTGATGCTGCCGAGTCCTGTGACATCCTCACAATCTTTGCTATGCTTGAGCCCATCATTGCAGCCACGGTGTCAATCCATCTTGTTGAGGCTCTTCCCCTTTTTTGTTGACCCTCTACTTTACCAACCATGATGTCCTTCTCCAGGGACTAGTCCTATCTGACAACATGACCAAAGTATATGAGATGAAACCTGGCCATTCTTCTAAGGAGCATTCCAGCTATACTTCTATACTTCTTCCAAGACAGATTTGTTTGTTCTTCTGGCAATTCATGGTATTTGCAATATTCTTCTCCAACACCACTACTTAACTGCATCAATTCTTCTGTAGTCTTCGTAGTCTTCCTTATTCACTGTCACGCATATGAGGTCAGGTACACCTCAGTTTTCCAAGTAACATCTTTACTCTTTAACGCTTTAAAGAGGCCTTTTGCAGCAGAGTGCCCCAGTGCAATATGTCATCTGATTTCTTCACTGCTGGAGCCCTGGTGGCATAGTGCCTAAGGCATTTGACTGCTAACCAGAAGGCTGGTGGTACAAACCCACCAGCCACTCTTCAGAAGGAAGGTTGGGCAATCTACTTCCATAGTATTGTTGTTGTTGTTGTTGTTGTTGTTATATGCCGTCGAGTCAGACATGACTCATAGCGACCCCTCCTTGGGTTTTCGAGGCAGTATCACTATGGAAGTAGATTGCTTCATCACTTAAAGTGCTGAAGAACTGTCCCTTGCC
>NW_006922299.1:319767-320486 GCF_000298275.1 Orycteropus afer afer | reverse complement strand
TTAGTCTTCCCCTAATGAGAACAAGCAATAACAGGCAGGCATTGAAATCTATAAACCATTTCCTAGAAAAGAAACATATCACCAAGAAGTGTTGTTCAAACTGCAGGTGGCAACTCATTAGTGGCTGCTAAAGCGACAGGGGGGAGGCATCTTCTGACCTCCTCTAACTACACAAGAGGAAGACAGAATCACCATCAACAGCCCAAGGCCTGTTCCTATGAGGCCAGACATGCCACCACCCTCCAGCCCTCTTATCAACCTTGACACCAAGCATCCCTCCCACGGCACCCACCACCTCTTTGCTGGGTTCAATAATTCGCTGCAGTAGCCACACAGAAGTCACACATTGTGGGGTTTATTAGGGAAGCAACAGGCTACAATTCAATTTCAGGAACACACTCAAGATACAATTATTCAATCAGCACAGTCTCCCCTCTGCTGTGCCCTCAGACACACCTCTCTGGCCCTTAGCCTCTCGGCCTGGCCTCTGCCTCTGTGGGCCAGGTAAGACTGCCACTCTATCCCATGCTTCTTGGTGCCACTGCCACCATCTCCCAGTTAGGCATCTCTCTTAGCAGGCAGTGAGATTCCCCCTCTGCCTCTAGGAGGGCTCATTTTCAGCTGGCAGAGTGGCAAAACTAACCGATCCCAACATCAGAGTTCTACACACCTGAGGAAGAGTGAACTTTCCCAAAAGATTACTTCCTGCTGCTCTGACA
>NW_006922299.1:314331-315656 GCF_000298275.1 Orycteropus afer afer | reverse complement strand
TGTAGTCAATGTCATGAGACAAAGTGTATGTGAACTGCTGTATGGAAAGTGAATTTGCTCTGTAAATTTTCACCCAAATCACAATTTAAAAAAAAAAGAAGCAGCTGGCAACATTTGTTGTCTTTGTCTTTGAAGAAGGGAACTGGGTACATGCAGAATTAAGGGGGAAGTCATTTTAGTATAATACCCTCTTGAGTTTTGGACCATGTGGTGCATTACATATTTCCAAATTAATAAAATAAAAGTTTAGAAAATCTTAGGCTAAAACTCAACATATCTAGCATAAAAATCTTCTCCTGCCCAGAATCACTGCCAATGGAAGCCCATTCCATATGTATGGACTAAACAAAGGGATAAACTCCTGAGGAGATGAATTTCCCCTTCCACAGAGGACCCATGGTTCACAGCCATTTCTCTTTTGCACCAAAAACCTGGGGAAGCTAACTCTCCAGCCTTATCCAGAAAGATCTTTAGTCATCTGCCTCTTTCTTTCAATCTATTTTCTTGAGGATAAAAAGGTACCATTGTGACAGCTGAGATAACATTCCTATCCATGATATTCCTTAATTACTGACTCAAATGAAAATCTAGTGTCACATTTCCTCCTTAAAAGACATATTTTATAAGCAAATTATTCACATGGATGATTTAAGAAGAACAAACTCATCAGACCATTTGAGACTTGAATCCAACAAGGTGTACATAGTTAATTACGTAATTTAAGATGCTGGACAAAATTTTTAACATCACCAAGGATTTTTAACATCAAAGCCTTCAGTGGAGAGAGGACATAATCTGAGACCTTCAGTGAACCCCTCCCATAGGACTAGTCTACACATATTCATGATCGATGCATATTTCATGAATTAAATTGAGTTCAAAGCACAGAATGAAGAGCTAGAAAGACTGAAACTGTTGGGCATGTTACTCCTATAATGCTCTAAAAATGGGCGCCAGGCTGTCTGGATTGGAATGCTGACTTCACGTTTTTCTATGCCTCAGTTTTCCTTCCTGAAAAATAGGGATGATAATAACATCTGCCTCTTAGGGTTGCTGATGAGGTTACACAAGGTGAAGTATGTATAGATCAGGTTGGTACTCTGCTCATATTCTGTTTGCCAGGGTATCCATCCTCTGGCTAGTGAGAGTGATGGCTATCCCAGCTGCCCTTTCTCTGCAGGATTGCCCTAAACTGATGGTAGCCAGCTCCTCCAGAAAAGTACCCTACCTCATGGCCCATAGCCAATGATTGACTGATATGGGGATTAAAAGTGACCCTTTCCAGGATCAGTATAGGAGATCCTGGATAGAGTAATAAACTCAAA
>NW_006922299.1:310743-314166 GCF_000298275.1 Orycteropus afer afer | reverse complement strand
GTTTGAACCGCCAGCCTTCTGGTTAGCAGTCAGGTGCCTTAGGCACTATGCTACTAGAGCTCCTGGTCTTAGTCTTCTTAAATCATCCATGTGATTTAACTGCTTATAAATCCCTGAAACTATGGCTCCTAGTCATCCTTTGGGCCTGGAATTGAACTCACTCCCATGGCCTCCAGCCAAACAATAGAGAGACATATAAGGTAAACATTTACACCAGGTAGCTACACTCCTTAGGCCAATCAACCATGGGAGATCAGAACGGCAGTATCTGCAGAGGTGCTAGCTCAGAAGGCAGGACTGCATAGGAAAGAAGGACACAGGGAAAAGGTAACCACGGGGAGGAAATGGGAAGAGAGCTGTTGCATTGTGGGGATTGCAGTCAACGTCATGAAACAAAATGTGTATGAATTGCTGTATGGAAAATGAATTTGCTCTATAAACGTTCACCCAAATCACAATAAAAAGATTTTTTATTGTGATTCCTCAAAACAGGGATAATTCCAAGGTGTGGTTTGTATTCCAGAGTCTCTCTGTAAGAAAGTGAGACTAGTCCCTGGCTCATCCTTCACCCATTTTCTATCCTGCTTTCCTCTAGCCTCTGCCTATCTTTCAATCTCATCTTGGATGACATTCTTACTGGTTCACTATACTCTAGCTCCATTGATCTATGTCAAGGTCATCCAAAGTGCTATTCTAGTTGTTGTTATGAGTCATCCAGTTGATTCTGACTCATAGCAATCCAGTGTACAACAGAATGAAACAATGCCCAGTCCTGCACCATCCTAACAATCATTGCTATGATTCAACCCATCATTGCAGCCACTGTGTCAATCCATCTTGTTGAGGGTCTTCCTCTTTTTCGCTGACCCTCTACTTTACCAAGCATGATGTTCTTCTCCAGGGACTGGTCCCTTCTGACAACACTTCCAAAGTAGAGGAGATGAAGTCCCACCATCCTCACTTCTAAGGAGCATTCTGGCTGTACTTCTTCCAAGACAGATTGGTTTGTTCTTCTGGCAGTCCATGGTATATTCAGTATTCTTCACCAACATCATAATTCAAATGCACCAATTTTTCTTCAGTCTTCCTTACTCATTGTCCAGCTTTCACATGCATATGAGGCTACTGAAAGTACCATGGCTTGGGCCAGGCACACCTTAATCCTCGAAGTAATAGCTTTGCTTTTTAACACTTTAAATAGATTTTTTGCAGCAGACTTTTCCAATGCAATACATTGTTTCCATGGGTGTTAATTGTGGACCCAAGTAAAATTAAATTCTTGACAACTTCAATCTTTTCTCCATTTATCATGATGTTGCAACTGTCGGTCCAGTTGTGAGGAATTTTGTTTTCTTTATGTTGAGATATAATACACACTGAGGGCTGTAGTCTTTGATCTTCATCAGTAAGTGCTCCAAGTCCTTTTCACATTCAGCAAGAAAGATTGTGTCATCAGCATATTGTAGGTTGTTAATGAATTTTCCTCCAATCCAGATCCTACATTCTTCTTCATATAGTCCAGCTTCTTAGATGATTTGCTCAGCATACAGATTGAATAAGTGTGAAAGAATACAACCCTGATACACACCTTTCCTGATTTTCAACCATGCAGAATACCCTTGTTCTAATATATTCTTGTTATAATCTTTTTACATCCACAGTTCATGGGTGACCCTGGTACGTTCTTCCTCCTCTTTGCCTGGTTAACCCACACTCAAAAGTCATCTCCCAGCTGAAGTTTTGCAAGCTAAAGTAAACCTTCCTTGCCATCCCCCACTGACCAGACAAGCTCAGCCCCTGTCACATACTGTCATGAAGTTCTCCTTCATGGCATTGTATTTATATCATCACTTGATTAGTGTTTGTCTCTTCCACAAGACAAGAGTCACGTCTGGTTGTGTTTGCCATTGTATTTTCTGTATTGAGCAAGTATATTGGCAGTGGGAGTTCAATAAATATTTGTTAGTTGCAGAGATGGATGGATGGATGGATGGATGGATGGATGGATGAACTTGGCATCTAACCTGGCCATGTAACTAATTAGCTACGTAATCTTCACCTTTTTTGAGATTCAGTTCTCTCAACTGTGAAATGAAAAGATGGGAGTAAGTTGACCTTTAAGATCCTTTCTGAATTTGAAGTGCTGAATTCATAAACTGTAACTATCAAGAGGATTTCTTTACCTGCAGGTATTGTGGAACCAAACAAAAAAGTGACATTTACTCTGCTATTCTTTTGCAAAATGTCATTTTAAATCTAATTCTGACTTTGTGTGGTTTCATGCAGTAGTTAACAATCTAGAGCAATTGGTATCCTGTAACTGCTATCGAGCAGCTGGAATTGTCATATAGCTAATACAAGTTAAAATATATATGCTGACAGTCTGGACAGATGCTAAATGAAATGTTACTGAGAAAATTTTACAGATGTTCTTGGCCAAAGAAAAAGAAAATGACAATATTCAAAGTAAAGGCTTGATTTGGTTTGATGCTCTGCTAAAAATAAAATTTGTACCTTTGAGTGATGTTTAGTATAGGGAATTACTGTCATATTGAAAGAGTTTTATTTGAATTTACAGAGTAGCCTGCTTATATCCAAATTCATGGAAATTTGATTATATTCTAAATATATTTTTATATTTGTGCATTTAAAAAGAAAATACAACTGATCTTTTCACTTGACATGCCAATGAAACACAAGACAAAATTTCTATCTTCTCCCTCATTCAACATCTGGATCTGAACTGTAATCTGCCTATAAATAAGAAATGAGAATTTTGATCAGGTAGCATTGCAATCTGTTCAAAGTAATCTGGGAATACTTGATTGCATAACAAATCTCCCAGTAAATTGAATGAAGTTAAGACAGTTTTATGACCAGAGAATATTTTATTATATTCCATAGCCTCTTAAAAATAGATCAGCTGTAGGAATGGAGAAAATATGTAGCTACAATAGTCTTTTTCCCTGCAGCCTTTTTACTTACCACAAACTCTGCTTCATATGAGTGTATGTTAGTCTAGTTCCACATAGAAGCAGATGCCAAGGTGGAATTAAACATGCAAGGATTTTGCTAGGGAAAATGCCTGGAAGAGAAAATGTTGAGGGAATGTGCAGGTTAGAGAACCATTGAACTGCATGTAAGTCTCACCTTGAGTGAAGGAGAGAGAAAAAGAAGGTTGGGTAAACATGTCTTAGGCTGTCATGTAGTCTAAGAAAGGTCTGGAAAGGCCCTCAGGAGTCCTTGAGCCAAAGCCAGCCATCAGAGGAATCTCAAGCCTCCCTTCAACAAACCTGACTTAGTAGTTCCACCACTCCCAGTCATTGGGAGCAGCCCATAAGAAGTGTGGTCTTGGCTCAAATGTGGAGATGGATTTCAGAGACCAGCAGCTGAAGTCCTCAGTCAACTACACTCCCTTCAGCT
>NW_006922299.1:307092-309748 GCF_000298275.1 Orycteropus afer afer | reverse complement strand
ACCTGGAGGCAACTGTCCTTCAACTGATTAACTGCTCGCAACAGATTCCACCATGGAAGTAATTACATCACATCCAATTTCATCATGGGGAATAACTAAACCCAGCTGCCAAGTCTCGAAATCATGGTCTAGCCAAGTTGACACACAACCTTAACTACCACACCATCCTCACTTCTAAAGAGCATTCTGGCTGAACTTCTTCCAAGATGCATTGGTTTGCTTTTCTGGCTATCCACGGTATATTCAATATGCTTCATCCACACCGTAATTCAAGTGCATCAATTCTTCTTCAGTCTTTCTTACTCATTGTCCAGCTTTTACATGCATATGGTGCTATTGAAAACACATGGTTTGGGTGAGGCGCACCTTCATCTTCCAAGTGACATCTTTGCTTTTGAACCCTTTAAAGAGGTCTGTTACAGTAGATTTGCCCAGTTAAATACGTCATTTGATTTCTTGACAGCTGTTTCCAAGAGTGTTGATTGTGGATCCTAGTAAAATGAAATCCTTGACAACTTCAGTCTTTTCTCTGTTTATCATGATGATGTTTATTGGTTCAGTTGTGAGGATTTTTGTTTTCTTTATGTTGAAGTGTAATCCATACTGAAAGCTGTAGTCTTTGATCTTCATCATTAAGTGCTTCAAGTCCTTTTTGCTTTCAGCAAGTAGGGTTGTGTCACCTGCATATTGCAGGTTGTTGACGAGTCTTCCTCCAAACCTGATATCACATTGTTTTTTTCATATAGTCCAGCTTCTCAGACTATTTGCTCAGCACATAGAGTGAATACAACCCTGAAAAGATACAACTCTGATGCACACCTTTCCTGATTTTAAACCACACAGTATCCCCTTGTTCTGTTCCTCTCATGGTCTATGTGTAAGTTCCTCATGAGCACAATTATGTATTCAAGAATTCCCATTCTTCCTAATGTTATCCATAATTTGTTATGATCTACACAATTGAATCCTTTGCATAGTCGATAAAACACAAGTCAACTTATTTCTCGTATTCTCTACTTTCAGCCAAGATCGATCTAACATCAGCGGTGATGTCCCTCATTTCACACCCTTTTCTGAGTCTAGCTTGAATTTCTGGCAGTTCACTGTGGATGTACTGTTGCAACAATTTTTTAATAATCTTCAGCAAACTCTTACTTGCATGTGATATTAATGATATTGTTCGATAATTTCTGCACTCTGTCAGATAACCTTTCTTTGGAATGGGCAGAAATATGGATTTCTTCCAGCTGGTTGGCCAATAGCTGTCTTCCAAATTTGGCATGAATGCGTGAGCACCTCCAGAAATCCATTTGTTGAAATATCTCAATGGGTAGTCTGTCAATTCCTGGAGCCTTGTTTTTTGCCAGTGCTTTCAGTGCAACTTAGTTTTCTTCCTTCAGTATCATTGGTTCTTGATCATATGCTACCTCCTAAAATGGTTGAACATCAAACAATTCTTTCTTGTACAGTGTCTCTATGCATTCCTTCAATCTTCTTTTGATGCTTCCTGAATCACTCAATATTTTGCTCATAGAATCCTTCAATATTGCAACTCAAGGCTTGAATTTTTTTCCTCAGTTCTTTCAGCTTGAAAAATGCCAAGCATGTTCTTCCCTTTTGATTTTCTAACTCCAGGTTTTTGCACATTTCTTTGCACATTATAATACTTTGTCTTCTTGGGCTGTCCTTTGAAATCTTCTGTTTGTTCAACTCTTTTACTTCATCATTTCTTCCATTCGCTTTAGCTACTCTGCATTCAAGAGCAAGTTTCAGAGTCACTTCTGACATCCATTTTGGTCCTTCTGTTTCAGTCTTTCTTTCCTGTCTTTTTAACGACTTTTTGTTTTCTTGATGTATGATGTCCATGATGTCATCCCACAACTCCTCTAGTCTTTGGTCATTAGTTAGTGTTCAACATGTCAAATCTATTCTTCAGGTGGTTTCTAAATTCAAGTGTGATATACTCAAGGTCATACTTTGGCTTCATTGGACTTGTTTTAATTTTCTTCAGTTTTAACTTGAACTTGCATATGAGCAATTGATGGCCTGCTCCACAGCTACCAACCTTGTTCTGACTGATGATATTGAGTTTCTACATTGCATCTTTGCACAGATGTAGTTGATTTGATTCTTGTGTATTCCATTTAGTGAGGTCCACACGTATACTTTCTGCTTATGTTGTTGAAAAATGGTATTTGCAATGAATGTGTCATTGATCTTACAAAATTCTACCATGAAATCTCCGGTATTGTTTCTATCACCAAGGCCATATTTTCCAACTACCAGTGCCTCTTCTTTCCAACTTTTGCATTCCAATCACCAGTATTACCAATGTGTCTTGATTGCATGTTTGATCAATTTCAGACTACAAAAGTTGGTTAAAATCTTCAATTTCCTCACCTTTGGCATTAGTGGTTGGTACATATATTTGAATAATAGTAGTATTAACTTGTCTTCCTTGCAGGGATCTGGATATTACACTATCACTGACAGCACTGTACTTCAGGATAGAGCTTTTATTATTATTATTATTATTATTTTATTGTGATTTGGGTAAAAGTTTACAGAGCACATTCACTTTCCATACAGCAGTTCACATATACTTTGTCTCATGACATTGACTACAATTTACCCCAATGCAACAGCTTCCCTCCCA
>NW_006922299.1:298256-305162 GCF_000298275.1 Orycteropus afer afer | reverse complement strand
GAAGTAGATTGCCCCATCTTCCTTCCGAGGAGTGGCTAGTGGGTTTGAACCGCCAGCCTTCTGGTTAGCAGTCAAGTGCCTTTAGGCACCACGCTAAAGTGTAGGGTCAGTGAAAAAGGGAAAGGCCCTCAACAGATGGATTGGCACAGTAGCTGCAATGATGGGCTCAAGCATAGTGAGGATTGTGGGGATGGCGCAGGACCGGGCAGTGTTTCATTCATAGGGTCACTATGAGTCAAGCCAACTCGACAGCACCTAACAACAACATACCTCTGGTTATAATCCCCTTTGGGATTATAAATATCATGACTTGCCTAAGGTGCACCTTAGTCCTCAAAGTGACACCTTTGCTTTTTAACACTCTTTAAAGACGTTATTTGCAGCAGATTTGACCAATGCAATGCATTTTTATTTCTTGACTGCTGCTTCCATGGGTATTGATTATTGATCCAAGTAAAATGAAATCCTTGACAACTTAATGAGGCAATATTAGTGTAGGGTGTGTCTTAAATCAATCTCTTTTGAGATATTAAAGAGCTGATTAAGCAAGTGGGCAAGCAAGCTCAAATGGAGGGGAAGATACATGCACATGCTACATCATCACCAGCAAACGAGGAATAGAGACTGACAAGGACTTCCCCCACAGCCGAGAGAGAGAGACCCTTCCTCAAAACCCGGAAGCCAGAATTCTCACTTTTCACCTCCTAAAATGCGAGAAAATAAATTTCTGTTTGTTAAAGCCACCCATTTCTATTATAGCAGCACTGGAGCTCTGGTGGCATAGTGCCTAAGGCACCTGACTGCTAACCAGAAGGCTGGAAGTTCAAACCCACCAGATACTCCTTGGCAGGAAGACTGGGCAATCTACTTCCATAATGATACTGCCTCAAAAACCCAAGGAGGGGTCGCTATGAGTCAAATCAACTTGACAGCAGTGAGTTTGGTTTTGGTTTGAGAGAACAGTGACAGTGGTCAAGCAGTGCAGTGATAGTATGACAGCTCCATAGTATCATTCTGGACCCAAACACATTCTATATTTCTATCCCTTCATTCTTAGAGTGTAACTACGATCCTCAAGGTCACCTCATGTTCCAAAATGAATGCTGGAGATCCAGACATTATATCTGTGTTCTAGCCAGGATGAAAGAGAAAGGGGTGGAAAGCACAAAGGGCATATGCTAGCTGTGTGCTCCTTTGAAAAAAAAAATCATTTTTCCTGGGAAGCCCTACCAGAAAATTTCAGCATACAAATCACTGGGTAACCCTTACTGCAGAGGAGTCTGGGAAATGTATTCTTTTAGCTGTGCATGTAACTGTCCCAACTGCTTTCATAGAAGAAGAAAAGTATGAATACTGAGCAGGCAACTGGCATTCTTTGTCACAGCCATTCTCAGGCTTGGTTCTGAAAAGAAGATTTTAATTTAAAAAGACTAATGTATGGGTTCTTTTGTTTTTCTTTTTTTTCCCTATGTTACCAGATGAATGGAGTATACTTTTAAGAGGCTGTTGATCCAATTCAATTGCCTTCCATAAATATGTACATATTGTTATTGAGCACTCCTCGGAAGGAAGGTTGGGCAATCCTACTTCCGTAGTGATACTGCCTCGGAAACCCAAGGAGGGATCGCTATGAGTCGGGCTGACTCGACGGCAAACAACAACATTGTTTATTGGTTGCCTTATCTGTATAACCTATTCACTTTGTACTATATTTCCTCTCTAGTCAAAAGTAATTTTCCTTTTTACCACTGTATTAGAGAATTTCTAGGCTATCTGCCCAGCCCACCAGCTTCTGTCTCTGAAGACTGCTCTCCAAGCCAGGAGGTGATACCTGAGGGTCATACTTATAGCTACCTAACTCATTCCCTTAGGTCACTGGGTGGCACAAATGGTTTGCATTCAGTTGCTAAGCTAAAGATTGGTGGTTCACCAGGCCTGCTGATTCAGTACCATAATATTGGGGGACACCAGGTTCAATTGGCACAACACAATACATAAAAATCTTGTTCCACAACCTACTTTAGTGAGTAGTGACTGGGGTCTTAAAAGCTTTCAAGCGGCCATCTAAGATGCAGCTAATGGTCTCCTCTCATCTGAAGCAAAGAAGAGTGAAGAAAATGAAGGGCATTTGGAAACAGCTAGTCCAAGTGTATTATGGACTTCGAGACCAGAAGAACTAGATGGTACCCGGCCACCAATGCCAACCACTCAGGAAGGGATCAAAACTGGAGATCCTGGATAGAGTGGGAGGAGAAAGATGGAACAAAATTCAAAAACTACAATAATGACCAGAATTATTGGTTGGATAGAGTCTGGTGGGACCCCTAAGACTATGGCCCTGGGATACCCTTTGGGCCTGGGATGGGACTCACTCCCAAGGACTGGCTCTTAGTTCAACAGTAGAAAGACTTACATGCAGAACCCCCAACCTAGGGCAATGCACCCAACTACTCTACGGAGATACACCCCTTGCAGCAATCGGCCATGGGGCACCAGAGGGGCAGCATTCACATGGAGGGAAAGCTGGACAGACAGGAGTGCATAACTAAGAAGGGTGGGGGTGGGGTCACAGGGAAGGGAGGGGAGGAGAGTGGGCTAGGGTTGCGGGTGGTAATTGCGGCATGAAGCCAAATGTACATGAACTGTCAAATGTAAAACAAATTCTGCTCTGTAAATTTGCACCCAAAGCACAATAAAAATAGAAAATAAAGATTGGTGGTTCAAACCGACCCAGCAGTGCTAGAGAAGAAAGGCCTGGCAATCTCCTTTCAGAAAGATTACAGCCACAAAAACCCTATGAAGCAGCTCTATTCTTCACACAGGGGGTCACCATGAGTTGGAATCAACTCAACAGCAATGGGTTGAGTTTGGTTTAATCTATCCCCTGACCTTTGAGATTGGCTCAAAAACAGAAAGCAACCCAAGCTGCGAAGACCATGATGAGTGATTCTCTTTGTCGAATTTGGAGCTGGGATCAAAATCACAAATCAGCCTCCACTGATTATTTGAACAAAGGAGATGTAAATCCAGAAGTGATGGGGACAGCCGTCTTCTGCCATGTTTGTGGGAAAGCCAACAGAGCCAGTTTGCAGACAGAGGTGAGGGAAACAGAGATGTTGAATCTCTTATTTGGCAGAAGCTGTGTGGATCAGTGCTTTTTGCAGTTATTTTCCCAAATGTTACACCCAAGTTGATGAACTGGAAGCACCATAAATAGCTGGTGTATCTAGTGGCAGGCACTTTCCAAACTACTTTTATTATTATGACCTAACCAATGCAATTCCAAACCTTTCCCTCTGTGGCCCTTCTGTGCAGCACACTGGAACCAACATGAACTGTGGTAATTTTTTCTCTGTGTCCCCAATCTCACCCTCATGCCCAATGCATATTTCTTTGAATGGGTATCAGAGCCACCTTGCCTGCCATACATCATCACAGGTATCAAGGGATAAGAAGAGCCCTGTGGGTGCAGTGGTTAAGCAGTCTAAACCAAAACCCACCAAAAAGACCTGGCAATCTGATCCTGCAAAGATTACAGCCTAGGAAACCCTATGGGGCAGTTCTATTCTGTCCTATAGAATCACTATGAGTCAGAATTGACTCAATGGCACACAACACCTAAGGGATAGATGTAGTGTTGTGGATTAAATTGTGTCCCCCAAATATATGTGTTGGAGTCCTAACTCTTATATCTGTGAATATAATCCTATTTGGAAATAGACTTTTCTTTGTTATATTAACGAGGCCATATCAGTGCAGGCTGTTTCCTAAACTGAATCACTTCTGAGTTAGAAGCAGCAGAGACTCAGACATAAACAGCATATACAGGGAAAGACAAAAGCCACATGATGATCTCCAAGGAACCAAAGAACAGAAGCTGAAAGAGACAAGGATCCTCCCTCAGAACCAACAGAGAGAGAGTGCTTTTCCCTAGAGCAGTGCCCTGAATCCAGACTTCTAGCTTCCTGAACTGTGAGAAAATCGATATCCGTTCTTTAAAGCCACCCCTTTGTGGGGTTTCTATTACAGCAGCACCAGGTAACTGAGACAGGTAGCGATAAGGCATTGGGCTATTACCACTCTGGCTGTGGGTTCTATTTGAGAAATTGAGTTCAATTTCAATTCGGTACTGCCCTAGGTCTGGAGAGTGCACAGATAAGTAAGACATGGACCGTGCCCAGGAACTTATAATTTGGTATCATAAGTATCTAGACACCTTTAGCAAGAAAGAGCTAAGATTCCTCAGTTGAAAGACGACTCAATAGCCTAGAGGCAGAAGGCGCTGAGGAATGATGATGCCATGATTTCTTTGAAGAAGGAAACCCTTTCAAAATTTGTTTTTCCTCTCTGACCTGGCTTTTACCTACTTCTGTCTGTTTTTCTGCACTCCACTGGGGAAGGGATCAAAAAGAATGGCAAAGCAAGATAAACAGAAGGAAAACATCTGCACAGAACTACTTTTTGGTGGTTTTCATATCAAAAGTCTCAGAATTATGACAGGTTATGAAGATCTATAGAAATGCAGATACAACCAAAAAAAAAGCAGTATTTTTTTTTCACCCTGATACGGTGTTTTAAAAAAAAAACTAAGTTCTCTGTCTTCTGGAATTTTTTTTACCAGCAAGAGTTGAGAAATCACACAAAATTGCTAGAAACAAACGGTAAGAGTCAGTCATTTCTTTTAGAAGACCATTAGATTGGTGTATTTGCATGTATCATTAAGATTTATTGCAAATTCTCTAATGGAATGACAATGCTAGAGATCTAGTCTGTCTAACACAATTAGAATGTAGGCTTCCAGAATAAAATTACACCTCTTCTTTAGAGAGAGAAAAAAAAAGTATATCTTCTGCCATGAAAATACTAGTGACAGTGAGAAAGTCACCTGAATGTTTTTGTTCAATTTAACATTTTTCCATCATAACAAAATCCTTATGAATTTCACATTAGCTGGTTATTTGAAGCAAGACATCTTCTTGGGTGAATTTCTTTTAAATGCAAAACACAGGATAATGAACATCAAGAACATTACCTTTTATCATTTGATGGAAAAGCAAATGCTTTCTGGGTACAATTATCAGCGAAAGCTAATGTCATGTCTCAGCAAGAGGAATCGTAGGAGGGTACACCTGAGCCATGATTCTTTGTGGCAGATGAGAGGTGAAACCAGACTCTATCTCCCCAGCAGAGCAAAAGAGGCCCCACACATCCATCGCAACCTGTTGTTTTTGTTGGATGACATCTAGTCTAATTTTGACCTGTAGCCATGCCAACCTACAGGTTGGTTTCCAAGAAGAGTTTCTGGATCCAGATTTGGTTTTCACTCCTCTCCTTTCCCTCAGTGCTTTGAATTATTAGTCAAATACTCCCTATCCCAAGTAGAAAGCCTCCTAAGTGAACATTGCTCCCTCTCACTCGAGAGAGCATGCTTGGCTCAGGGGTAGGATTCTCGCTTTCCAGGCAGGAGACCCAGGCTCAATTCCCAGCCAACGCACCTCGTGCACAGCCACCACCCATCTGTCAGTGGAGCCCTGTGTGTTGTTACGACGCTGAACAGATCTCAGTGGAGCTGACAGACTAGGAAGGAAGGCCTGGCAACCCACTTCCAAAGATCAGCCAGTGAAAACTCTAGGAATCACAATTGTCTGATCCACAACCAATCATGAGGCTCGCACAGGACCAGGCAGCTTTTCATTCCCTTGTGCATGCGGCTGTCATGAGTCAGGAGCTGACTATGCCAGCTAACTATAATAACAACCACTCCTTGAAATGCCATAATTTCCCTATCACTCCTTGCATTGTTGTCACAGCTCCCATGGCACCTGACTCGCTCTTGGAAAACCATAAAACCAGATGGAAATCAAATCCAAAGTAATTCCACATCCAAGAGTTTGGGGGGACACCGCCTCAAGGCAGTAATTTCATACTCATTTTTTCTGAGGCTTCTTTAAAAAAAAAAAAAATACCCCACTAACAATATATTACCAGAGCGCTGGTAGCGTAGTGCCTAAGGCACTTGACTGCCAACAAGAAGGTTGGCGGTTCAAACCCACCAGCCACACCTCAGAAGGAAGGTTGGGCAATCTATTTCCATAGTGATACGGCCTTGGAAACCCAAGGAGGGGTCGCTATGAGTCAGGTCTGACTTGACGGCACATAACAACAACAACAATATATTACATGTTATGCACATATTCCATAGGAAGTAAGAAATAGTAAACAGAGGAGTGAGAGCTTGATAAAAATCCAGTTGCTTTAACATGTATTTTAACAACATGAATATTTCAAAGCTGCCTCCTAGCATCAGAAAAACACTTCAGAATATTCTTCAGAGATGAATTTCAGTTATTTGAGATTTAGTCATATGATGGGTTTTAGCTATATCCAAATGGATCATTATAAATAGAGGATGGCTAACTCAGGGGATACCAGAACCCCAGAGGGAAGAAAATATTCAAGAAAAAAAAAAGTGGTTTGTTACAGATTCGGAAGCTTTAAAAAAAAAAATTTTAACTTATATGTACTTAAATGCGTATGGTGTACTATATATTACAAATGAGGAAATGGAGTGTGAAATTAAGTGAATTGCTGGGTAGTCAACCAGCTTAAATCTACCAGATGGAATATTCACTTAAATGGCTGGATAGTGTTATTTACTCTAGAGAGCGCTACTGTAGACTATATATATATGTGTGTGTTTTGAAAACAATCCTGAAGAGTGAAAACTTCGGTGGATCAAAGCTTTCTTTAAATATTTTCCCAAATATTGTCTCCAAGTTGTTGTTGTCAGACCCAACCCATAGCAACCCCTCCTTGGGTTTCAGAGGCAGTATCACTATGGAAGTAGATTGCCCAACCTTCCTTCCAAGGAGTGGCTGGTGGGTTTGAACCGCCAGCCTTCTGGTT
>NW_006922299.1:296286-297716 GCF_000298275.1 Orycteropus afer afer | reverse complement strand
TATCATGGGTAAACAATACAATCCCAAACCCTTCCCACTATGGTCATGAGGCACAAAAGAATAAGCATGCAGTTTGGTGGGTTTTTTATGCATTCCTCACCCCCACCCTATTCCCAGGAAATATTTTTAAGTTTTTTTTAAAATTCATTTGTGTGTTTGCTTACCAGTCTGTTAGTTCCTGAGGACAGAGATCATATGCCATTCACCTCAGCATTCTCAGTGTCTGACACATAGTAAGTATCCAGCAAATGTTTGATGATTGAATAATTATGAATCTCAGTCACTGATTAGTGGTGGGATCTTGGGCAGTAAATTGACATCTCAGAGGCTTAAGTCTCCTCATCTGTAAAGTTGTTGTTGTTGTTGTTGTGATGTGCCGTCGAGTCGGCCCCGACTCATAGCGACCCCTCCTTGGGTTTCCAAAGCAGTATCACTATGGAAGTAGGATTGCCCAACCTTCCTTCCGAGGAGTGGCTGGTGGGTTTGAACCGCCAGCCTTCTGGTTAGCAGTCAAGTGCTTTAGCCACTATGCTACCAAAGTAGAGAATAAAAATGCCTGTTTACATCATAGTGTTATTTTTTATTATAATATTTTATTACATTTTTGGTGAAAGTTTACACAGCAAATTGGTTCCCATTTAACAATTTCTATACATATTGTTCAGTAACATTGGTTACATTTTTCACAATGTGTCTACATTCTCATAATTTCCATTCTGGTTGCTCCATTTCCACTATTCTAGTTTCCCTGTCCCCACTCACCTTCTCATCTTTGCTTTAGGGTAAATGTTGACAATTTGGTCTCATACAGATGATTTTTTAAAGGAGCCCATTATTCTCAGGTGATTGTTTATTTTATAAGCTCTTCTGTTATTTAGATGAAAGGTGCCCTCCAGCAGTAGTCTCAGTGCACAGTTTAAAGGCCATCTCAGGATGACAGTCTGAGGGTTCCTGTAGTTGTTAACAGTCCAGTAAGTCTGGTCTTTTTAAAGAATTCATTGGGTTATTTCTAGAACCAAACAAGATTGTCAGACTATTTGGCTTTATATTACAACACCACCATCATGATTTTTGCCATTGTTATTATTCTCATCTTGACTTATCCTAGAACAGAGATTGGCTCAGCCCTCTCAAATGTACATGGCTGAGTTTGAAAGATGGAACCTGACTCACGAGAAGAGACTAATAATGGTGATTTGTTATCATTGGAAAATTAATGAATTAAAATTCTGATACAGATAAACAATGAGTATGGTTCAGAAATAATTGCGGGCTGTCCATGGTTACAGAAAATCTTGTCAACACCCATTGTTCTATTTATACCTTGGGAGACATGGCACCACATTTATATAAATAGAATAGAAACTCATTCATTTCAACCCTGATCATGAACGAACCTCCAATCATCTCAGGAATAAAGGAACCGGACT
>NW_006922299.1:289787-295681 GCF_000298275.1 Orycteropus afer afer | reverse complement strand
TGTTGTTGTTGTTAGGTGCCGTTGAGTCATCTCCGACTCATAGTGACCCTTCGCCCAGCAGAATGAAACACTGCCCGGTCCTGTGCCTGCTTCACGATCCCTGCTATACCTGAGCCCATCGTTGTAGCCACTGTGTCAATCTATCTTGCTGAGGGCCTTTCCCTTTTTCATCGACCCTCCACTTTTCTAAGCATGACATCCTTCGCCAGCGAATGGTCCCTTCAGACAACATGGCCTAAGTAGGTGAGACGAAGTATGGCCATTCTTGCTTCCAAGGAGCATTCTAGCTGCACTTCTTTAGGACAGATTTGTTAGTTCTTTACATGGCCCATGGTACTTTCTGCATTCTTTGCCAACACCACAACTCAAAAGCATCGACTATTCTTCAGTCTTCTTTATTCATTGTCCAGCTCCCACATGCATATGAGGTGATTGAAATTACCATGGCTTCAGTCAGGTGCACTTTAGTCTTCAAGGAGATATTTTTGCTTTCAGCACTTGAAAGAGGTTTTTTTCAGCAGATATGCCCAGTGCTATAGGCTGTCTGACATCCTGACTGCTGCTTCCATTGGTATTGATTGTAGAACCAAGTAATATGAAGTCTCTGACAACTTCAATCTTTTCTCCATTTATCATGATGCTGCTTATTGGTCCAGTTGTGAGGATTTTTTTCTCTATATTGAGGTATAATCCATACTGCAATCTTCACCAGTAATTGCTTCAAGTTATCCTCACTTTCAGGAAGCAAAGTTGTGTCATCAGCATATCACAGATTGTTAATGAGTCTTCCTCCAATCCTGATGCCATGTTCTTTACATACTCCAGCTTCTCGGATTATTTGTTCAGCATACAGATTGAAGAAGTACGGTGAATGGATACAACCCTGACGCACTCCCTTCCTGATTTTAAACCATGCAGTGTTCCCTTGTTCTGTTTGAATGACTGCCTCCTGATCTATGTACAGGTTCCTCATGAGTACAATTAAGTATTCTGGAATTCCCATTCTTCTCAATCTTATCCATAATTTGTTATGATCCACACAATCGAATGCTTTTGCATAGTCAATAAAACAAAAGTAAACATCTTTCTGGCATTCTTTGCTCTCAGCCAAGATCCATCTGACATCAGCAATGATATCCCTCATTCCACATCCTCTTCTGAATCCAGCTTGCATTTCTGGAAGCTTTCTGTCAATATACTGCTGCAACCATTTTTTAATTATCTTCAGTAAGATTTTACTTGCATATGATATTAATGATATTGTTCGATAATTTCCACATTCCGTGAGATTACCTGTCTTTGGAGTGGTTACAAATATGGGTCTCTCCCAGTCAGTTGGCCAGGTAACTGTCTTCCAAATCTCTTGGGCGTAGCTGAGTGAGAGCCTCCGACGTGGATATTCCATCAGTTCCTACAGCCTTGTTTTTTGCCACTTCCTTCAGTGCAGCTTTGACGTCTTCCTTCAATACCATTGGTTCTTTTTTTGTTGTTGTTGTTAATACCATTGATTCTTGATCATTTGCCACCTCCTGAAGTGGATGAACATTGACCAATTCTTTTTGGTACAGTGACTCTGTGTATTCCTTCCATCTTCTTTTGATGTTTCCTGCATCATTCATTATTTTACCCATAGAATCTTTCAATATTGCAACTCGAGGCTTGAATTTTTTCCTCAGTTCTCTGTGAAGTGGGAAGGGGAGGTGAGGTTAAGAAAGTTAAACTCTCACCTTCCAGAAATCAATAAATAATATCCAGCAAAAAAGAAAAAAAGAAATATCAGTTCTGATTAAAAATAAGGAAGTAAATCCCGGGGTAGAGGGAGAATAGTTAGACTCAAAAGTGGTTGGGTCTTAGAAGTGGGTGACAGGGATAAAGAAGGGTGGGAGAGAGATGCTCATTTTCATTGAAAATCTTGCAGAACCATTTGATTTTTCAGAAATACATTATAAAAAATGGCATGGTGGGAGCATCTGACCTCCTTTAACTTTAGGAGAGAGAGTAGAGAGAATCACTCTCAGCATCAGCAGCCCAAGGTGGATTCCTATGAGGTGGAGATCAAGTATACCTCCTCTCTCGGAACTTTTAACCAAGTCCAATACCAGCGGCCCCCCCTACGGTACTCTCTACTGCTCTGCTGGGTTCAGTAATTCATTGCAATGGCCACACAGAACTCAGACCACACTCACAGTTATGGAGTTTATTCGGGAAGTATCAGGTTACAATTCAGGATCAGAAACAACTCAGGACACAATTCTTCAATAAGGACAGCCTCTTCTCAGCCATGCCCACAGTCTGGGCTCTCTTTGGCCCTCAGCCTCTCAGCCCTTGACCTGGCCCCTACACTGCTCAAGCAAGTGTTACAAAGTTCTTTAGCTTTAGTTCTAGTGCCTGGGGGTGGCCCACTCTGCCAGTAAGCCTCAGCTCCAAGGTGCTCAGTGCTCAGCTCTCCTGCTCCATGGGTCGGCACACCCTTTGTAGCCACTTTACTCTGTGAGCCAGGAAGCCCTCCACACAGCCTCGCGCAGTCCTCCCAGTTCTGCTGCCTGCTGTTTCTCTGACACTGCTTCTCAGTCTTGCATGGTCTCTGGTGTTACAACTCTTTCTCTGTCTCCTGAGTCTAGGAGGTTCTCAGTGCAAGAACTCTGAGTCTGAAGGACACACTCTACTCCCATCTCTTCTTCATGGTGGTAGTGAGGTTCCCTACTTTCTGACTCAGAAGTGGCTCATTTTAAGCCCAGTGGGATGGTAAAACTGACCAATCCCCTCGTTAGTGTCCTATACACCTTTTTTGCATGGTACCACCCCCATAAGGGTATCATATACCTCATTTGCATTGTTACCAAGTTGTCCAATCCCCTTGGTGGGCCACAAGGACCTTATTTGCATAGTCCCACCCAATCATTTGGTGGGAGTTACAAGAAAGGCTAGAAAGGCCATATAAAAGCAATCCATCACACTGCAGTGGTAAAAATTATTTTTTTAAAAAAAAGTGTTGCTTTATATCCTCCATTTTCCCCTCAGATCCAGTATTTGCCCTGCTCCTCTCTGTTCAGTATCTTGGGAAGTTGACCCATGGGTACCACATCAAGTCTTGGTTGAGCTGGCCAACAGCAGAGACTGGAATGAAAGAGAAGAGTAAGACCCGGGCATTGCTGTTGAAGGTCCCTCTGGGTATGTTAGTGCTCCAGGCTGTCTACATCCCTCCATCTACAGTCCCAGCTCCTGCTGGATGACTCTCTCCACAAAGCCCTCTCTTCCTCTAGCCCTCTAGACCTCATGATATTAACAGCCTGGCAGCGCTATCCTCAGGTACTGCACTCTCCTGGATGATTTCCCTACACTCTGCTCACACCTTTGGAAACACTCCCTGTATTCAAATTCCCTTCAAATGACCCAATTTGATTGTGTCATCTGCCTCCTCCCAGGACCGATTGATCCACAGCTTCAGCTACATCTTAATCTAGATTGCCTAGAAAGTAGGTAACAATAACATTTTCTTAACTAATACCACATCTCTCTTCACTATAAATCTCTGGAGTTGTGTTGTTTTGAGGGTTTTATCCTCCCTTCTAGATACATACTCATTATAGAAAAATGAGAAAATACAGACATTAATCACAAGAACATCACAAGCTCATCTCAATTAATATCAATATTTCAATGTGAAAACTTCCAGCAGAGTAATAATGTGGTGTCTCCACTAACAAACACTCTTGAGGCGTTCACTCAGTGTTTATATAGAAGAGTGGTGATGTAGAGGAAGGGCAGAGCAAGAGGATTCTGGTGGTCCCAGCTTCTCTTACTGTCCCCAGTAATGCAACTCCACCCCCAAAATTCCACACTTTACTCAGCTATACTTTGAGTTAACAGCCCCCACAACCAAGGCACTTTGGATAGTACTCATTCTAACTTGGCAACCATGCACAGTGCTATGTGCAAGAGAAGTTCTGAAAATGTGGTTTGCTCCATATTGGCAACATTGCTATTGCTGTTTTAGTGCTCCAAAGATCTGTAAGCCCACCCCACTTCTTAACTCTTGTTGCCCTAGGCTAATGCTCTCGGCTGTTTCCACTCTGGCACCAGACTAAGCCTGGTAATGGAAGATGAGTGTATCATCGACAGCAGCAGAGAAGCCCAACAAAACCATGACTACTATTTTCCAGTCCTATGAAAATGTCCCTTTGTCTTGTTTTACAGTCACCTCCACTAAAGTTCCTTTGGGAAGTGTTCACAGAGAGATATTAATTGTGATCCATAGCTGGTGTGTGAGGGAAAAATCAAATTAAGTGATTTGATACAACAAACACTTGAACTTGGCTGGGCTGGACTAATGGAGTAATGAACCCCATTGACAGAAACCACTCCCAATTCTCCTCTGGCGGGAAGGAAACAAGAAAAGGCTTAATCTGGGAGTCAAACTCTTTCTGTAGTCAAATTTGCCACAGTTATTGCTAAAAGCACAGGAGCAATGGTGACACCTTGTGTCAGGTTAAAAAGTAACAGGATCTTAATTCCTTGTGGCATCTACTGGAAGCACTTCTGAAGAGCCCTGACTAAAATTTCCCGGTGTCTGCTTCTTTTCGCTGCCAACCAAATAATAAAACAGAAGTAGTTGTTTCTCAGGTGTGGAGATTAATACCTGCAGGGATGATGGGGAAAGTTCATTTGGCATTTGACTTGTCCAATGGCTACCTCAAAGACAGGGACCTCAGGAGTCCCAACAGTTCTTCAGCTCAGCCTTTCCACTTGACCAGGAGCTCCTGGGTAAAATGCATGAGCTCTGGGCCACCATCAGCTGGAAGCTGCCAGAGGGGAGCTGTGGAACTCTGTAATAATCAGACATCTCACCCTTTTGGGAACTTTCCTGATCTGATTTCCTTGGAACATCACGGGACATGACTGGGAACTCGGGAGCCCAATAGATGACACATAAAATTCACTGCTGCCAGCCAAATCACTTGTTTTATATACTCTCCATTAAGATCAGTGGTTCTCAACACTGTCCACACAAAATCACTTGGACAATTGATAAAAATACCAATGCCTGAATCCCTTCCCAGGACAATGAATTCAGAATGACTAGGGGTTGGGTCCAGATATCAATAATTTTTAAAAGCCACCTACTAGACCCAAGCATGTGACTTTCACTTGCTTTTCTTGCCCTGTGGACCCAGCTGCCATGTTGTGAGGAAGGCCAAGTCAAATGGAGCAGTCATATGGAAAAGCCATGAGGAAATGATCCAGCCTCAGACCCAGCTGAGGTCTCAGCCAACAACTAACAGCACCCACCAGATACATGAGCGAGTGAGCCCTCAGATGATTCCAGCCCCCGGCCTTCCAGACACCCCAGCCAATACCAAGTAAAACAGATAAGAGCTGTCCCCAGTAAACCTTGGACAAACTGAAGATTCATGAGAAAAATTAATGTAGCTGTTTTAAGCCACTAAGTGGTGGCCTGTTACATAGCAACAGATAACTGGAACAATTATCTGTATTTTCAGATGAGGAAACGGAAGCTGTGAGAAGGGAAATCATTTGTCCAACTCCAGACAGACAGTTAAGTAGCAAAGTTAGAATGGTCTGGCTTGATGGACAGGCTCCATCACTCTGATTCATCTCTTGGCCCAGCCCACAACTGACAGCAAACCAAATAAAACAAACTTGTTACTTTTGAGATGATTCCAATTCATGGCAGTCTCATGTATTATGGAGTAGAGCTGCCCCATGTAGGGTTTTCTTGGCTATAATCTTTACAGAAAGCAGGTCTTCCGCAGCAGTGCTAGGTGGGTTCAAATCTACAACCTTTGTGTTGTTGTTGTTGTTATGTGCCGTCGAGTCAAACCCGACTCATAGCGACCCCTCCTTGGGTTTCCGAGGCAGTATCACTACGGAAG
>NW_006922299.1:288611-289522 GCF_000298275.1 Orycteropus afer afer | reverse complement strand
GGGTTTGAACTGCCAGCCTTCTGGTTAGAAGTCAAATGCCTTAGGCACTACACCACCAGAGCTCCTGTTGTTAGGTTACTAGGTGTCATAGTAGAGCACAAATACACACCCAGAGGCCTCAATTGAGAGAAAGTGACTGCAAAATGCAAAACTCTGTTGGACTCTGAAAACAAGGAGCTTTGCCTGGTGCCTTCAAGGCCAGAGCAATACAAGGGCACGAAAGGACCAAAGAGCTCCTCTCTTCTGCACCATAGGCCATGCTCCTGCTCCAGAATCTTCTGGGGTTTGAAAATGCACAGGGAATCTGACAGCACACACCACCACCAACAGTTTCCAAGGTTAAGAGAGACCCCTTGAGTCGCTCCAGAACCTTCAACAAGCCCCTTGCAAGGCAGCTGACTTCCTGCAGACACAGGTAGGTGGGAACAACAACCAATGATATCTGCATTCCTTTTGTTCTCGGAACTCTATTTGTACGAACAGAGAGGAAAAGCTGAGAGAAACAGTTTACACATATGTCACCTTTTGTCCATGTAATTTAGATAACCCTGCTCCTTAGTTATGGAGCCTGTTTGTCTTTTTCACTTAACATCTCTGGTGATCATTACTTATGTCACCAAGAGTCCTTTGTAACAAAAAGATTTCCATGGCTCGTTTTTACAAAGTGGAAGCACCATCACTGATTTTAACCTCTCTCCTTTGGGACACTTAGGTGTCACCGTGAGTCAGTAAACTAACTGTAAGATGATTGATTTGGAAGCAGGAAAGCTTCAGGTTAAACCAATTCACCCTAAAATATAATGATTGATCTTTACAACAAACAGAAACCCATATCCACATTCCACACAGTGATTCCACCATCACAAAGAAAACTGCAGAACAACCCAGCATACCTGAATTAATAACTAAAA
>NW_006922299.1:286830-287730 GCF_000298275.1 Orycteropus afer afer | reverse complement strand
ACAAGATAGATCCCAAGAGAAAAACACCAAGGCATATTATAAGCAAACTCTCCAAAACCAAAGACAAAGAAAAAATTTTGAGAGCTACCCAGGACAAAAGAAATATTAGTTATAATAATCAAACAGTTAGGCTGAGCTCCGATTACTCAGCAGAAAACATGCAGGCAGGAAGGCAATGGGATGGCATATATAAAACACTGAAGGAAAAGAACCTCCAACCAAGAATCCTATATCCAGCCAAATTAACCATCAAATATGAGGGCGAAATCAAGGCATTCTCAGACAAACAGAAATTAAGGGATTTTGGAAAAACCAGACCAACCCTGCAAGAAATGCTTAAGGAAGTTCTTCCAATAGAGAACCCAGAACAGAGATCAACAAAATCAGGATACGTGGCATCAACACTAAAACCAAATCAGAAATAGAAACTCTAAGACCATAAAACAATGTATTCTAAAAACCAAGGAACTCAATCAGCACACAACAACAGCAACTAACCTATCAGAGGGAATAAAACTTCTAGGTACAAACTTCCAAATGCAGAGGAAAACAGGACAATGTCTTCACAGTGCACACTGTTCTAAAAATGTAGAGACAACAATATACTCCAAGGTAACCACAGAGAAAAGTAACGATCCCCCTAAGCAAATCCAGAAGGAAAGAAAACATATGGGTTTAATGAGCACAAAATCAACAATATAGAAGAAAAGGGAGAAAGCATTAGCCAACAAACTGAAGTCAGCACAGAAAAGTATATGGACTAAGGAAACACCAACAACATGACAAAAAAAAAAAAAAACAGAATATGACAGCAATCCATTCATACCTATCACTAATTACACTCAATGTGAATGGACTAAATGCACCTATCAAGAGAAAGAGAGTGGCAGACTGGATAAG
>NW_006922299.1:284676-285900 GCF_000298275.1 Orycteropus afer afer | reverse complement strand
AGCAAAAGCAGTACTCAGAGGACAGTTTATAGCAATAAATGTATACATAGAAAAAGAGGAAAGAAACGAAATCAACACTCTAACTCATCAACTCCAACAACTAGAGATAGAACAACAAAAGAATCCTACAGTATCTAGAAGCAAGGAAATAATAAAGACAAGAGCAGAAATAAATGAAACAAACAAAAAAAAAACATAGAGAAAAATCAACAAAACAAAAATCTGGTTCTTTGAAAAGATTAATAAAATCGATAAACCATTAGCAGACCTAACAAAAGGAAAGAAAGAGAAGATCCAAATCACAAGAATTGTAAATGAAAAGGGTGTCATCACAACAGAATCAACTGAAATAAAAAAAAGATACTGACAGAATATTATGAAAAAACTGTATTTCAATAGATTTGAGAACCTAGAAGAGATGGACAAGTTTCTAGAATCACAAGACCTACCTAAACTATCCCACTCAGAAACAGAACACTTGAACAGACCTATAACAAAAGAGGAAATTTAATAGGTCATAAAAAAACTTCCCACCAAGAAAAGCCCTGCCCTTGATGTCTTCACTGGAGAATTCTACCAAATATTCAGAGAAGAGATGACACCTATGCTACTCAAGCTATTCCAGAACATAGAAAAAGATGGAATACTCCCAAGTGATGCGCGAATCATCTCGCAACGTGGATGAACCTGGAGGACATCATGCTGAGTGAAATAATTCAATCGCAGAAAGACAAGTACTGTATGAGCCCATTACTGTAAAAAGACAGAGAAGGGTTTACTTGGGAAAGGGAACTCACCTAGTAGGTTTCCAGGATGGGAGGGAAGGGGAGGATTAATTTTGGGCTAGTTGGGGCCTACACACTGATGTGGGTAGGGGGAGGAATATACAAGAAGGATCTAGGACCACCATGATAGCATTAGGAAATGGAAGGACACCAAATTGTGCATATAAGAGATAGACAACAGATGCTAATACCAACCAATGTGTCCACAATACTGCATTGCCATTAACACCAAATACCAGGCTACAGATAAACACATAAACAGCTGAGATGATCAGACAGGGGTCAGTGAACAGAAATATATTCTAGACCAAGGATAGATTCAGCTGAGGATAATCTGCATAGACACCAGTGATTCAAAATACCTGCATTCCTTACAGAAACAATAGAAGACAGACACAGTGTAATCCCTCACAGACAACCAGACACTATGGGAGAGAAA
>NW_006922299.1:281542-283427 GCF_000298275.1 Orycteropus afer afer | reverse complement strand
TTTTTTTTTTTTTTTTTGTATAAGGTCACTAAGAGTCAGAATCGACTCAACTACAATGGGCTCCCCTGAAGATTACAGCCTAGGACATCCTACGAGGCACTTCTACTCTGTCACATGGGGTTACTGTGAGTTGGAATTGACTCCCCTGGCAGATGCAACAGTAACAGAATGCACAGACAAGCACTGGGCTGGAGTGGAGAACAAGACAGACAAGGTCACGCTCCTCCGGCACTCCAGGCCAATATCGAGGTTTAAATGCTTTATGCAACTGCCTTAACGCTAATTCACATTAATTAACTTATTAAATCTTTCTCCAAAGAAATCCAGCAGATCTTAAAATATTAGACATTGAGATCATTTATTTTTTTTCTTTGCCAACTGAAAGTACAAAGGGATTTTATGCTAATAGCTCAGCATGAAAGGACTGTTAAATTAACCCACTAGGTTTGGGAGGAAAACACAGATATCGTAAAGCTGAAACGCTCTATCAGGTCAAGTCAACGAAGGACCTCCTGGTCTGAGTCAGAACCATTGGTGGGAGGTCCAGAAATTGCACCAGCCAGAAGTGACTGCTTTCTCATCCACCCGTGTCATCTTGAGGAGGGATCAAGAGTGCCCTGGGTTAAGCTGTGAGCACGTGCTGCTCCTTATTTTATGTGATGGTGGCCCTTACGTGGAGTGAGATGCCTCACCTGACTTAATCTGTGTGTTATCTCATGAGGAAACCACTGTCATCCCCATTCTGCAGATGATGAAATGAGGTATGAAAGGCTAGAGTCACCGGCACAAGATTACCCCTGCTACAAGGAGTCCTAGCGTCACAACTGTCACATGGGATCACTATGAATTGGAACCAACTCAATGACACACAACAGCGACAACCCCTATTACAGGGGGGCAGTGTTGGTTCAGAGGTAGAATTCTCACCTTCCACGTAGGAGACCCGGGTTCAATTCCTGGGCAGTACGCAGCCACTATCCCTCTGTCAGGGGAGGCTCGTGTGTGGTTTAATATTGAACAGGTTTCAGCAGAGCTTCCAGACTAAGATGGACTAGGAGGAAAGACCTAGGGATCCACTTCTGGAAAATCGCTAATGAAAGCCCAGTGGATCACAGTGGTCCAACCAATCACAGGGACGGTGCATGACCAGAACCTGACAGCATCTTGTTCTGTTGGGCACAGGGTTTCCAGGAGTCAAGGGCTGACTGGATAGCAACTAACCACAACAATCCTGTGGAATACAAACGGTTAATGTGCTTGGCTGCTAACCAAAAGGTTAGAGGTTCGAACCCACTCAGAGGAAGCTCCTCATAAGGCCTGGCAACCTACTCCCAAAAAATCAGCCATTGACAGTCCTCAGGAGCACAGTTCCACATGGGGGCGCCATGAGTCACAGTCAAGTCCACAGTAACTGGTACCCTGTATGCCTATGACAAGGGTTGGTTGCCAGCATTCTAACCCAAATCTGTCTACCTCCCACCTCAAAATGTTTTCACAGCAACACACTACATCCTGCATCACACGTTTCATGAGATGGAAAAAACTACCTTTCCAGTTCTGGTGTCTAAAAGGAGGAGCTTTTGTTTGCTCAGGCAAGAAGATCAGAGCCTGACTCACTGGCTGTCATGGATTGAATTGTGTCCCCCCAAAATTTGTGTCAACGTGGCTGGGCCATGATTCTCAGTGGTTTAGAAGCTATGTAAAGATGTAATGTGGCAGATACGTAATGATCCCCCATCATGTGATCCGATGGGATAAGCCGATCATGTGTAAAAGAATTAAGATGAAGGGCGGGATGCAACACCTTTAGTCCCATCACAGCCCTGGTCTGATGTCAGGGGAGCTTCCCTGGGGTTCCCTGCAACACCATTTACCTTATAAGAGA
>NW_006922299.1:278078-279957 GCF_000298275.1 Orycteropus afer afer | reverse complement strand
TGTGGTGAAAACATACACAAAAAGACATTTTCCAACATAAGAACTTCCACATGTATAGTTCAGGGACATTGATGACATTTTTTCATGTAGTACTACCACTATTACTATCCTTTTCCAAAATATTACACCATCATTAGCACAAGCTCAATGCCCCACAAATAAAAGCTTCTCCTTTCTCGCTCTCTCCTACCCCTGGTAAACACTAATAATCTTTGATTTATATGAGCTCTGGTGGAGTAGTGGATAAGGCACTTGAAGGTCAGCAGTTCAAACCCATCAGCTGCTCCACAGAAGGAAGACTGGGCAATTGACCTCCATTATGATTTACAGTTTTGGAAACCCAATGGGGATCACTATGAGTTGGAAGTGACTCAATGGCAGTGAATTTGGTTTTTTGGTTTATATATATATTTTCCAACCTATCTAGAAATATTTTCCCTCCCTTCCCTTCCCATCCCTGGTAACCAACAAAGTTTCCTTCCACGTATAAACATTTCCTTGGTTTTTGCACTAGTGGACTAATATTATATTTGTCCTTCTGTGATTGACTTATTTCAGTCACCATAATGTCCTCCAAGTTCATCCACATTATGTGGTGTTTTGCAGAGTCTACATTATTCTTTAGGATTGCATAGTATTCCATTGTGTGTAAGTATGTGGAGCAAACTCTTAAAAGATCCTAAACAGTTCAGTCGAGCTGATGCCAACTCATGGCGACCCCATGTGTGTCAGAGTAGAACTGTGCTCTAGAGAGTTTTCAATGGCTGATTTTCGGAAGTAGATCACATGGCCTTTCTTCTAAGAAGCCCCTGGGTTGTTAACCTGACTATACTGAGCCCAAGATGGAGTCACTTATGCTAAGCCCCAAGTCAGCAGACCAAAACCTAACTAAGTTTCTATTTCCTGTAAATGCCTGACCTTCTCAGGAGCCAAAACCTAAGTCAACTGCAAAAAGGACATAGGGGCGGAGTCCGCTGACTTCCTCTAATTTCATGAAGGGGAGACAGAATCACCATCAAAAGCCCAAGGCTGGTTCCTATGAGGCGGAAGTCAAACATGCCGCCGCCCTCCAGCCTTTCTGCCAATTCCAACACCAACTGTCCCTCCCACGGCACTCTCTAGTTCTCTGCTCGGTTCCATAATTTGTTGCAATGGCCACACAGAACTCACAGGCAATACTCACAATTATAGAGTTTATTAGGGAAGTAACAGGCTACAATTCAGGTGCAGGAATGTGGTCAGGATACAATTCTTAGATCCAGACAACCTCCCCTAGGCCATGCCCTCAGGCACGCCTCTCTGGCTGCCCTGCTTGGTCAAGTGTTACAAAGCTCTTTTAGCTCTGCCGATAGGCACACCCAGGTGCACCCGCTCTGTCAGCAAGCCTCCTACCCAAAGGCACTCAGCTTTCTTGCTCCGTGGGCTGGAAAGCCCAATGTTTTGTCTCATGCCAGTCTCTCGGTTCTGCTGCTTCTGTTGCCACTGTCCCTCTGCCATCGTCTCAGCGCAGGGATCAACACACTCCACTCCTTGCTTTTCCTTCTCGATGGTAGTGAAATCCCCCTTTTCTGCCTCTGGGAGGGCTCGTTTTAAGCCTAGTGGGCTGGCAAAACTGACCAAGCCCCACATTAGGGTTCCATATACCTTATTTCCATGCTCCCACACCTGACAAGGATAACATTTGCCTTATTTACATTATTAGCAAGCTATCCAATTCCCTTGGTGGGCCATAAGCATCTCACATTTGCATAGTCCCATCCAGTCATCTGGTGGCACCATAAAAACCATGGCTAGAAGAAAACCAAAAAACCAAACTCACTGCCGTTGAGTTGGATCCAACTCACAGAGACCCCTCCTTGGGTTTCCAAGGCAGTAACAC
>NW_006922299.1:276431-277778 GCF_000298275.1 Orycteropus afer afer | reverse complement strand
TGCCCCATCTTCCTTCCGAGGAGTGGCTGGTGGGTTTGAACCTCCAGCCTTCTGGTTAGCAGTCAAGTGCCTTAGGCACTACGCTACCAGAGCTCCTATTAAACCCTATGGGGCAGTTCCATTTCGTCCTATAGGGTCGCTGTAAGTCAGAATTGACTTCACAGCAATGGGATTTGGCAGTGCCTGAGCAGCCCCTCTTCCTCCCCAGTTCTCAGGGAGCACCCCCAGGGTGCTGCAGCATTCCTTGTTGGTTTCCCTTAACCTTGACCATGCCCTTATAGTGAGTTCTTCATTAAACTTGTCTCACATACTCCATGGGAGAGTGCCATCTGTTTCTTGGCAGGCCCCTGAATGATGAAAGCATGCTCTTTCTCCTGGACGAACTCTTCTGTGTCCCTAGCTGCTGGGCTGGATTGGGAACCTGGGCTGGATCAGGTGGAAAGGCCCAGAGCATCCTTTTCTTCTTTCAACTTACGGCCTAGACCACAGTCACCAGTGAGCATCCATCTCCTATTTTCTTCCTCCCATTGCTGTTAGGTTCTGTCAAGTTGATTCTGACTCACAGTGACCCTAGAGGACAGAGCAGAACTGCCCTATAGGGTTTCCAGGGCTGTAATCTTGGTGGACAACATCTGTAGTGATACTGCCTCAGCAACCCACGGAGGGGTCTCTATGAGTCAGGTCCGACTCGACGGCACATAACAACAACAATCTTGGTGGAAAGGGACTCTGATGGCATAGTCGTTAAAGCATTCGGTTGCTGACCAAAAGGTCGACAGTTCGAACCTGCCAGCCACTCACAGGAGAAAGATGAGGCACTGTGCTTCTATAAAGATTTACAGCCTTGGAAACCCTATGGGCAGTTCTACTCTGTCCTACACGGTCACTGTGAGTCGGAATTGACTGGATGGCAGTGGGTTAATCTTGATGGAAGCAGATTGTCAGCTCCTGTGGAGCTGTTGGTAGATTTGAACAGCTGGCCTTTCAGTTAGCTGCTGAGTGTTTAACCATTGACCCACCAGGAATCCTTTTGGTCTTATATAGATAAGTTTTAAAAAAGAACACAATACTCAAAAACAGTTGCAACAGTATATCGAAAGAGACAGGGGTGACAATTTTTACTTTTTGAGTGAAACTATTACTTAGTTTAAAGGTGACTTCAGGTTGTTGCTAGCTGCCATCAAGTCGTGTCCAACTCATAGCGACCATATGCACAGCAGAACGAAACACTGCCCAGTCTTGTGCCAGCTTCACGATCCTTGCTATACCCGAGCCCATCATTGAAGCCACTGTGTCAATCCATCTCATTGAGGGCCTTCCCCTTCTTTGTTCACCCTCCACTTTACC
>NW_006922299.1:269261-270008 GCF_000298275.1 Orycteropus afer afer | reverse complement strand
TATCAATCTTTATGCGTTCCATTTCATTTTTGACAACTTCCAGTTTTCCTAGATTCATACTTCGTACATTCCATGTTCCAATTACTAATGGATGTTTATTAGTGCATTATTAAGGGTGACTTCAGGGGATATTTTTAATTGAAGATTTGAAGAGTCACTCAGGACAGTAGTTTCAAGGACTCTTTCAGCTTCAATGGGTTCACTAAGTGTGGATTCTTGAAGAATTTGAAGATATGTTCCACATTCTTCTGCCTTTCTATCAGGATCCATCTGTTGTGCCCCTGATCAGAATGTGCGTAGTGGTTGCTGGGCACCATCTAGTTCTTCTGGTCTCAAGGTAAAGGAGGCAGTGGTTCATCAAGACAATTATTTCTGTAGTTGGTTCCTTCTCTGATTCTTGGATTTACCCTTTCTCTTTTGTTCCAGAAGAATAGAGACCAATATTTGTGTCTTAGATGGCTGCTCATAGTTTTCTTTTCTTTAAATTTCATTTTGTTGTTGAGAATATATATAGCAAAATATAAACTGATCCAACAGTTTCTACATGTACATCTACCCCTGTTCTGGTTCCCTAGTGCCACTCTGACAAGAAATATACCACAAATGGGATGGCTTTAACAAACAGGAGTTTATTCTTAGAATTTGGAGGCTTTAAGGTTGGGCAATCCTACTTCCGTAGTGATACTGCCTTGGAAACCCAAGGAGGGGTCGCTATGAGTCGGGGCCGACTCGACGGCACATAACAAC
>NW_006922299.1:265401-269161 GCF_000298275.1 Orycteropus afer afer | reverse complement strand
CAAGATTGAGAAGTAAAAAGGCACAGTCCCGATGTTACCAAACCACACAGCAGGCCATTAATTTAAGTCCATTGCAAGTCCCGAGGTCGGCAGAGCATGGCAGGCTGCTGAACAATGACATGGCTACATGCAGGGTCCAAGCGTGCCATAGGCTAGAGACCATTCCCAAAGCTGTTGCTTATATACAGGAAGCAGACCACATACCCAAAGGCTGCTACTCAGCTGCTCATAGTACATTCCACCATGGAGTTGATTGCATCTCATCATGGGGAATACTACATTCACCTGCCCAGCCACTCAACCAGGCCCAGCCAAGTTGACGCAAAAACACAACCACCACAACCCCTTATCACATGTTCCTGGTGATTTACAGCTAGAATGGGCAGGTGAAACTCAACCCCCCCCAACCTTCCTTGCTCCATTTCTAATATGGAACCCTGTTCTAACCTTTAACCAGTGTAGCAGATGATTGCTACTGCCCCCTGCTGGCCCACTGCCTTTCTTCTTCTACAAATCTGTGACTTGAAGAGGATGTCCAAGGGCTTTGAGCCACTAAAGAAAGCACAGTGGAAGGAGCCTAATTTAGAGGTAGAGATTCTTTGGGACCAGGTGGCTAAAATCAGTCTAAAATGCTCAGGAGGTGAGGAATGCATAAACCAAAACCAAAAAACGCACTGCTGTTCAGTTGATTCTGACCCATAGTGACCCTGTAGGACAGAGTAGAAATGCCCTATAGGGTTTTTAAGGCTGTAATCTTTATGGAAGCAAACTGCAACATGCCTCTCCTGCAGAGCGGCTGGGGGATTCAAACTGCTGACTTTTTGGTTAGCAGTAGCATGCTTAGCTACTGCGCTACCATGGCTCCTTGAGCCCTCCCTATCCCTGATGGGGATCCCTCAGTGGATGACTGAGGCACTCTGGGAGGGATCCAGGAGAGAACAGGGAACCCTCCAGTGCACCCAGCCAGAACTTGATCCCAGAGTACGTGGCACCTTCCCCTTACTCTTGATGCCAGAAACCCACCCTGGCATCAGAGTGTGTTGTGGAGAGCTTGTGCGGCTTTCTTTGCTTTTTTAAAACAGTAGCCAAGCTGGCTTTTGAGTGTGTGTGTGTGTGTGTGTGTGTGTGTGTGATTATTTCTTATCCTTTAAACACCAGTGCTCATAGCACAATTTGATTCTTTAAGGGGATTATGGTGTTCTTATTAAACAGCCATTCCTCTTCAAGCTGTCATTTCTGGCAGAGTACATCATATGACTGTCTGATTCAAAATGGCCAATACCAGTCCATATCAGCTCACTAAGGCCTAGGATATCAATCTGTACCTGTTCCATTTCATTTTTAACAACTTCCAATTTTCCTAGATTCATACTTCATACATTCCACATTCCGATTATTAAGGAATGTTTGCAGCTATTTCTTCTCATTTTGAGTTGTGCCACATCAGCAAATGAAGGTCCTGAGAGCTTTACTCTGTCCACGTCATTAAGGGCGACTCTATTTGAGGAGGCAGCTCTTCCCCCAGTCGTATTTTGAGTGCCTTCTGATGGGGCAATCTACTTCCGTAGTGATACTGCCTCGGAAATCCAAGGAGGGGTCACTATGAGTCAGGTCCAACTCGACGGCACGTAACAACAACAACAGCATTAGGAGTGGATACAAAGGTTCACAAGGAGATGCCACCACAGCATTGTAAATGCAAAAGCTTGAAAATGACCTAAATGTTAGAGGACAGAATGATGTTATAACCACAGAAAGGCAGGAACTTATCTTATCTATTTTTGTATAAAAAACTGCAGCAATTAGAATAATGCCTTGCATAGAAAACACATTAAACATTAGAAACCCCATTTTTGTTTAAAATGTGTGTGTTTGTCTACCAGAAAACAAACTCACAGCCATCAAGTCATTCCGACTCATAGCAACCTGCATTCAGTTTCCAAGGTTGTAAACCTTTGCGGAAGCAGCTGCCCCATCTTTCTTTTGAGGAACGGCTTAGTGGGTTCAAACCACCAACCTATTGGTTGACAGCCAAACACATTAACCACTACACTACCAGAGCTATCAAGATGATTCCAACTCTTGGTGACTCCATATGCTACTAAGTAGAACTGGGCTCCACGGCGTTTTCTCGGCGGTAATCTTTACAGAAGCAGATTGCCAGGCCTTTCTTCCACGGAGCTGCTGAGTGAGTTCAAACCACCAACCCCTAAGTTAGTAGTCAAATGAAAACTCCTCCTCTAAAAACAGAAGCCACTGCTATCAAGTCTACTCTGACTCATAGCAACCCTATAGGACAGAGCAGGACTGCCCCATAGAGTTTCCAAGGCTGTCAATCTTTATGGAAGCAGACTGCCTCATCTTTCTCCTGTGGAGTGGTTGGAGTTCAAATCTCCCTCCAACCTTTTGGCTAGCAGCTGAGCCAGGGTGTGCGCACACACACACATGTGCATGCACACACACGCACACACGCATATAGATGCAGGTTTGAAAAAACATACATGGAGATTATTAGAATGATTAACGCTCTAGGGCTGGTGAGTTGTTTTTGTTTTTCTTCTGCTTCATGTTCTGTAATGAATACAAACTGCTTTTGCAATAAGAAAATATATGTTTCTCCAAATTTATTTTTACCACAGCGCTAGTTCTCCCGGTGTTTTCGTTTCCCCTCCCTGTTTCATCTCTTGCTCTCTAACCTTGAGAATGGTGGCAGATGGCGGGGCAGGCATGGGGATGGCAGGGAGGGGAGGGAATCCCACCATATGGAGTCATGACTCACAGCTTGCACAGCTTGTGGAGCACCAAGGACCAAAATACCGAAGAGCGACAGGGGCCTAGCACCACCTCCTGTTCCCAAGATTCAGATCCTAGGGAGCTGAGAAGTATAGTACATGCAGAAGATGACGAAAAAGTATTTTTAAGCAACACTGGAAGCAAGATGAACAAGCAGAGAAGAGCATCACTGGTGAGGAAAGATGTCACATTATCAGATAACAGGAGAAGCATTCAATTCCCATTTTGCCTTTATCTCAACCATAAATAAGGCTTTCTTCTTTTCTTCTTCATCATCACCCTCATCATCACTGTCAACATCATCATCACCACCATTGTCATCATCACCATTATCAACATCCTCATCCTCACCAGTTACAAGACCACCCCATTATCATCTCCATTCCAGACTGTAAACTTCCTGAGAGTAGCAAATACGTCTACTCCTCATATACACCCAGAAGCAGTCAGCACATGATCCTATGCACCCAGCAAAGGTGAACTGAATTGATAAGGATAAAGGCATCTTATCAAATGAGCAGATAACATGCTGGTTATAGTCAGCTGTCACTGAGTCGACTTCGACTCAGGGTAACCCCATATGTTACAAAGTAGAATTGCCCTATAGGGTTCTCTTGGCTGTACTCTTAATGGAAAAGGAGCTCTTGTGGCATAGTGGGTAAGGCATTTGGCTTCTAACCAGAAGGTCTTTGGTTCAAACCTACCAGCCGCTCCTCAGGAGGAAAACGAGACAATCTACTTCTGTAAAGATTTACAATCTTGGAAACCCAATGGGGGTCACTGTGAGTCAGAAATGACTCAACAGCAGTGGGTTGGGTTTGGTTTTGGGAATCTTAATTGCCAGGACTTTTCTTCCTCGGTACTGCTGAGAAGGTTTCAACTGCCAACCTTTAGGCTGGGCAGCAGAGAGCAAATTATTTGCACCAGCTAAGGACCTTTCATGATACTGGTTGTTGTTGTTGTTGTT
>NW_006922299.1:264480-265160 GCF_000298275.1 Orycteropus afer afer | reverse complement strand
ATTGCCCAACCTTCCTTCTGAGGAGTGGCTGGTGGGTTTGAACCGCCAGCCTTCCGGTTAGCAGTCAAGTGCCTTAGGCACTATGCTAATATACTGGATTATACAATTGTTGATCCAGCATCCCAAAGGGCAAGAACTTTTTAATCATGCATTCCCTAATGTAATTATATCTATTTATTCCTAAATTGTATACATTGTCTACTACTATAATAAAACATTACATACATTATAAAATGCACATACAATCAGAATGAAAAGTGATATAAAGAAAGGTTTAATAATTTTCCACCTCCCAATGGATCCTATAGGGATTTACCCACCCTGCACCGGAAACCACCACCCTAAATGACAGAATCAGAAGTCTTTGAAAGAAATCTTTAAACAGGGCTGTGAGCAACAAGAGGAGATCAAACATAGATGAAGGTCAAATGGTGCACTTGAATTCCAAAACTGATCCCAAGCTGAAGAATTTAATACTGAAGTACACTTGTAATACCAACACCTCACCACCAGATGACTTCTAGCGCTAGTAATTGAGTATGAGTGGACTGAGCACTAAGCAGCATTTATTCAAATGTACCAGATGTGCCCGGTTCTTGCTATCACCACTCTTTAACATTATTGTATTAAATTATTTTCTTTCTAGGGATTTCTTGGAACAAAATAAGTTTGCAAAGGGC
>NW_006922299.1:260353-264091 GCF_000298275.1 Orycteropus afer afer | reverse complement strand
GCACTATGCCACCAGAGCTCCCTGTAAAAAGTCAAGGAAAGGTTTATACATAGAAGGGTTGGTTACCAGAGATGGGAGGGGAGGGGATGGAACATTGCTAGATAGGTAGAGATAAATATTGAAGGTGAAGGGAAGGGCAATGTACAAAAAGTGAATGATCAACACGGTAGCACCAAGGAAGAGGAAGACAGAGAGAGGTACACAGGAGGTACAGACAACAAAGATGAACCATTCTGCCTGTATAGTACTGTGTTGTTAGTGATGGCAAGCATCATTGATCTACAGGTGGATAGATGGGTGGACAAGCTGAATGATCAGGTACCTCTAGGCAGTGGGGGAGTGTGTCCATGACCATGTATAGGGTTGGCAGATGATGTTTCTACGTGTGTATTTGTATGCACTGTAAGAATGTTTGAGTGTTAGTAGATCTGACAAGGGGCAAGATTGAAGTGGCTTCTTGGCCACAGCCAGCTACCCTGAGGGAGCACGCAGTTGGCCCTATGGGCATGGGACCATGGTTGCAGGGGCACCAAGCTCATTTGGCATAACATACTACACACACAAAAAAAATTGTTCTACATCCTGCTTTGATGAGTAGTGACTAGGGTGTTAAAAGCTTGCAAGTAGCCATGTAGATGCAATGATGGGTCTCTCCTCATCCAGAGCAAAGAATAATGAAGAGAACCAAAGACACATGGAAACAATTAGTCCAAGGGACTAGTAGACCATGCAATCCTCAGCCAACATGACCATGAGACCAGAAGAACTAGATGGTGTCCGGCTACCATTGTCAACCACTCAGAGGGGAATCGGCACAGGAGATCCTGGATAGAGTGTGATGACAACATAGAACAAAAATCAAAATCATAAAAAAAAAGACCAGATTTGCTGGTCTGATAGAGCCTGGTGAGACCCCTGAGACTATGGCACTTAGTCACCTTTCAGGTCTGGAACTGAACTCACTCTTATTGCTTCCAGCCAAACAACAGACAGGGTGAAAATTTACATCTGGTAGATACACTCCTTGGAGCAATCAATCCTGGGAGAACAGAAGGGCAGTATTTGTAGAGGGAGACAGCTAGGGGGGCAGGAGTGCAAGGGAGGGAAGGACACAGGGAAGAGGTAACGACGGGGAGGAAGTGGGAAGAGAGCTTAATAAAAGTGTCTCTATTGAAGCTGTTTGAATCTGGGATCTCTTGTCCCTGATTACAGGAAGCAGTTGCTTTATGGAAGGTGTTACGACAGAGGAGAAAGAACAAAGACTGGAGCCAGACAGATCTGGGATGGGCTGCTCCATCCCTTCTCATTGCCTATGTGCCATGAGGCAGGCTCTGGAACTTCTCCATTATAAAAAGCTGTTAGGAAAATGACATAACATCTTGGAGGCTGATTGTGAGTGCTGGAGATCAGCCTTATGAAGCACCAGGCAGAGCATCCACACTTGTCATTCACTTCAACGTGCCTGTCGATGTGAATACATGAGGCACTCGTTAAAGATACAGAGGCTCTGAGCCAGGGATGCCAGAAGCCCAGAGGGGGATCCCTGACTCAAGGGGCAAGGGTATTTTTTAAGAAGCCTTCCTCTTCTCCTCAATGATTCTTACTGTCCAGCAAGCCACTTGACTGCTAACCAGAAGGCTGGTGGTTCAAATCCACCAGCCACTCCTCAGAAGGAAGATGGGGCAATCTACTTCCATAGTGATACTGCCTCGGAAACCCAAGGAGGGGTCGCTATGAGTCGGGTTCAACTCGACAGGCACATAACAACAACAGCAAGCTTAGGAAATCTGGTCCCACCCCCATGATTGTGACCATTGTTACTGCTATTTTGTCTCCCCTCTCCTCCAACCTTGGTAGAGAACCTCTCCCAGACCCCAGGGTGTCACACTTGTAATGTTCACTTTCTTTCTTCCATAGAGGCCACTGCATTTTCTACCCCATTTCCCACTGCCACCCTCCCTCTCCACTCAACCTGCTCTCCACCATCTGGCCAATTGGAAAGACCCGAGTGAGCTTTTGCACCAGCAATGCTTGCTGAATTACTCAGACCAGGGACATTTGATGTGGTTCTTGTTGGATGCTGTTGAGTCTACTCCGACTCATAATGACCCCATGTAAAAGAGTAGAGCTGCCCCATACAGTTTTCTGGGCTTGTATTATGGGAAAAGAGACCCCAATCTTTTCCCCTAATACAGGCTATACCCTTTACAGGAGCAGATCACCACGTCTTTCTTCCACAGATCTGCTGGGTGGGTTCAAACTGTCAGCTTGGTAACCAGCCAAGCGCTGAACCATTTGTGCTACCAGGGCTCCTTCGGAATATTTGATAAGTGGAATAAACTTGAGAGATTCATCCCCAAAAATGACAGGCCTGGCCTGGTGAGAAACGTTTGGAGGAGAGGGATCTCCCAATTGCTACCATTTCCTGCTTGCTGATTTCATTTGCATGTGTGTAGGAATTGCCTGGAGAGCTTGTTAAAATGCAGATTTTGCTACTAGAGGGAATATGGGGCTGGAAGACTTTGCATTTCTAATAAGCTCCTGGATGGTGCACTGCTGGGTCCCCAAACATTTTGGCCATGAAGGTATTAGGACTTTGGGGATGGGTAATGATAGTGAAAAGGAGCTCTGGTGGTGTCATGGTTAAGGCATTTGGCTGCTAACCAAAACGTCCGTGGTTCAAACCACCAGCTGCTCTGTGGAAGAAAGATGGAGCAGTCTGCTTCCATAGAGATTTATACACAGCTTTAGAAACCCAGTGGGAGTTGCTGTGAGTTGGAATTGACTCCACGGCAGTGAGTTTAATGATGGTGAAAGGAGCCCTGGTGACTTCACAGTTAAGCTCTTGGCTAACCGAAAGGTTGGCATTTGGAACCCACTCAGCAGCTCTGCGGGAGAAAGACCTGGAGAGATGCTCCCATGAAGACTTGTGGTGCCATCTAGTCAGTTCTGACTCATAGCTACCTCTGTGTACAACAGAACAAAACAACGTCCGGTCCTGCACCATCCTAACAATCGTTGCTATGTTTGAGCCCATTGTTGCAACCACTGTGTCAATCCATTTTGTTGAGGTCTTCCTTTTTGTCACTGACTCTCTACTTTATCAAACATGATGTCATTTTCCAGGTATCCCTCTTGATGACATGTCCAAAGTAAGTGAGACAAACTATCATCATCCCCTTCTGAGGAGCATTCTGGTGGTACTTCTCCCAAGACAGATTTGTTCGTTCTTCTGACAGTTCACAATACATTCAATATTCTCCCCCAACACAGTATCCCCTTGTTTTATTTGAACAACTGTCTCTTGGTCTATGTACAGGTTCCTCATGAGCACAGTTAAGTGTTTGAAATTCTCCACAATATCATCCATAATTTGTTACGATCCACACAATCCAACGCTTCTGTATAGTCAACAAGACACAGGTATTCTTTCTGGTATTCTTTGCTTTCAGATGAGATCCATCTGACATCAGTAATGATATCCTTTGTTCCATCTCCTCTTCTGAATCTGGCTTGAATTTCTGGCAGTGCCCTGTGGATGTATTGCTGCAATTGTTTTGAAATATCTTCAGCACATTTTACTTGTGTGTAATATTAATGATTGGTAGCATAGTGGCTAAGGCACTTGACTGCTAACCAGAAGGCTAGCAGTTCAAACCCACTAGCCACTCCTCGGAAGGAAGATGGGGCAATCTACTTCCATAGTGATACTGCCTCGGAAACCCAAGGAGGGGTCGC
>NW_006922299.1:252447-259656 GCF_000298275.1 Orycteropus afer afer | reverse complement strand
TTCGTTTTCTTTTCAACAGTTCATACACATTTTGTTTCGTGGCATTGACTGCAATCCCCACAACCTAACAGCTCTCCACCCACTTCCTCCTTGTGGTTACCCCTTCCCTGCGTCCTTCTTTCCTATGCGTTCCTGACCTCTTAACTTTCTCCCTATGCGAATGCTGCCCTTCTGATTTCCCGTGGTTGACTGTTCTAAGGAGTGCACCTACCTGATGTAATAGTTCACCTTATAGGCCTGTCTATTGTTTGGCTGGAAGTTAAGCCACAGGAGTGAGTTCAATTCCAGGCCTGAAGGGTGACTAGGGGCCATACTTCTGATTTTCTAACTCCAGGTCTTTGCACATTTGATTACAATACTTTACTTTGCCTTCTTGAGTTACCCTTTGAAATCTGTTCAGCTTTTTTACTTCATTTCTTCCATTCACTTTAGCTGCCCTATGTTCAAGAGCAAATTTGAGAATCTCTTCTGATATCCATTTTTGTCTTTTCTTTCTTTTCTGTCTTTTTAATGACCTTTTGCTTTCTTCATGTATGATGTCCTTGATGTCATCCCACAATTTGTTTGGTCTTTGATCATTAGTGTTCAATGCATCAAATCTATTCTTGAGATGGTGTACACTCAAAGTCATACTTTGGCTCTTGTGGATTTGTTTTAATTTTCTTCAGCTTCAACTTGAACTTGCATATAAGCAAGTTGGCACCTGGCCTTGTTCTGACTGATAATATTGACTTTTCCATAAAGATTATAGCCAAGGAAAACCTATGGGGCAGTTCTACTCTGTCACATGGGGTTGCCATGAGTCGATACCAATCCAATGGCACACAACAATGGTGAAGAAGCAGTCCCTAGGTGATGCATATTATTAACATGCTGGGCTGCTAAGTGAATGGGTGAATGTTCAAGTCCACCCAGTAGTACCTCTGAAGAAAGACTTGGTACAAAAAGAGCATTAGGGTGACTTCATCCAACCTCCTCTAACTTCATAAGAGAATCAAGATGAATATCAGTGCCGAAAATTGGTTTCTATCAGGTAGAGATCAGACAAACTATCATTCTGCAATGTTTTTACCAATTCTGACACCAGTAGCCCTTCCCATGGCACTCTACTTCTCTGGTGGGTTCAATAAGTCACTGCAATGGCCACACAGGACTCACAGACAATACTCACAATTGTGGAGTCTTTTAGGGAAGTTGTTGTTGTTGTTGTTATGTGCCATCGAGTCAGCCCTGACTTGGGTTGCCAAGGCAGTATCACCACGGAAGTAGACTGCCCAGTCTTCCTTCCGAGGAGTGGCTGGTGGGTTTGAACCGCCAGCCTTCTGGTTAGGGAAGTAACAGGCTATAATTCAGGTTCAGGAACATTCAGGACTCAATTTTTCAATCAGAACAGCCTCCCCTTGGTCATGCTTGTAGGTATGCCTCTCTTCAGCCCTTGGCCTCTTGGCCTGGCCTCTGTCTTGCTCAGGCAGGTGTTACAAAGCTCTTTTAGCTCTGCTAACAGGAGCACCCTACTCAGCCAGCAAGCCTCCTGCCCAAAGGCACTCAGCTTTCTCACTCCATGGACTTGCAAGCTCACTGCTCTTTCTTGTTCCCATCCTCTTGGTTCAATTAGTTCTGCTGCCTCTGCTGCAATCTCAGCGCAGGGATCTCAGGTCCAAGGACACACTCCACTCCTGGCTTTTCTTTCTTAATGGTAGTGAGATCCTCCTTTCCTGCCTATACTAAAACCAAACTCACTGCCATCAAGTGGATTCTGACTCATAGTGACCCCCAATGAGTTTCCAAGCCAGTAAATCTCTATGGAAATAGATTGTTCCATCTTCCTTCTGAAGAATGGCTGGTAGGTTTTAACCACCAATCTTCTGGTCAACAGTCAAATGCCTTAGGCACTGCACCACCAAAGCTCCTTTTTCTACCTATAGGATGGTTCATGTTAAGCCTAGTCAGATGGCAAAACTGACCAATCCCCATGTTAGGGTTCCATACACATTATTTGCATGGCCCACCCCCATAAGGGAGCTCTGGTAGCATAGTGCCTAAGGTACTTGACCGCTAACCAGAAGGCTGGCGGTTCAAACCCACCAGCCACTCCTCAGAAGGAAGGTTAGGCAATCTACTTCTGTAGTGATACTGCCTCGGAAACTCAAGGAGGGGTTGCTATGAGTTGGGTCTGACTCGATGACACATAACAACAACAACAACAACACCCCCATAAGGGTGTCATGTACCTTATTAACAAGCTATCCAATCCCCTAGGTGGGCCACAAGCACCTCATATTTGCATAGTCCCACCTAGTCATTGGGTGGGAGTTGCAAAGACTATGGCTTGAAGAGCCACAACAACTCATTCACTGCACCACACCTGGCAATCCACTTCTGATAAATCACTCACTGATTACCTTATGAAGCACAATTCTACTCCAGCATTCATAGTGTTGCCATGAGTCAGGCTCAATGACAACTGGTTTTAATGGTGAAGGAAAGAGAGCTACATCCCCAGTGAAAACTGACCAGCACCTAGAGTCAAAAGTGTTCATGAATGTCTGTTGTTGCTGTTAGGTGCCATCAAGTTGGTTTTGAGTCATAATGACCTCATGTATAACAAAACAAAACACTGCCCGGTCCTGCACCATCCTCATAATCACTTCTAGTCTTGAGCCCATTGTGCTAGTCACTGTGTCAATCCATCTCATTGAGGGTCTTCCTCTTTTTTGTTGATCCTCTAGTTTACCAAACTTGATGTCTTTCTCCAGGTCCCTCCTGAGAACATGTCCAAAGTACATGAGACCAAGTCTCCCCATCCTCACTTCTAAGGGGCATATGGGCTATACTTCCTCCAAGACAGATTTGTTCATTCTTCTAGCAGTCCATGGTACATTCAAAATTCTTCGCCAACACCATAATTCAAATGCATCAATTCTGTTTTGGTCTTCCTTATTCATCATCTGGCTTTCATGTGCATATGAGGTGATTGAAAATACCTTGACTTGGGTGAGGTGCATGAATGTCTAAAACCAAAAAAACAAACTCACTGCCATCGAGTCGATTCGACTCATAGCGACCCCTCCTTGGGTTTCCAAGGCAGTATCTCTATGGAAGTAGATTGCTCAATCTTCCTTCTGAGGAGTGGCTGGTGGGTTTGAAGCACCAGCCTTCTGGTTAGCAGTCAAATGGCTTAGGCACTATACCACCAGAGCTCCCCATGAATGTCCAGAGTTCCTTTATTTGCTGAAGCATTAAGACACAGGCCTGTCCCTGGTCCACACACAGCCCACAAACACCAGCTCACAACCTTTCAAACACCTCAAAAACAAAAATCATTACTTTCCACCAGGAAACAAAGTTTCAAAATGTATTTTAAAGGTGTTTTTATGCTGTTTTTTAAAAGTTATGTCTCAACAATCATAAAAATAAAGGTGGATGTCTTTGTTTTCCTCATGGCAGACAGTACAAGATCACCCAGATAATTGTTGATGGAGCCAGCACTCCTGGAAGCATGAAATTTCCATTAGCCTATGTGGCACAGTCAGCTCCACCAATTTAAAAGGTTTGAAAACATTCAGCTGGCTACTGCTGTTAATGTCCTGTGGGAAGTTAAAGCATAATGTGAAACAATAAAATACTGAATGCTAGAGCAGGGAACAATGGGAGCACACAGTCCAGGCATTAAGGCATTTGAGTAGTAAGCTATTTATAAATCTGGAAGTCTCTCTGCAAAGCCATGAGGTACAAACTTTTTCCCAGTCTTTGTTCTTAGGAAAACAGGCTCCACCTTGGTGTATGTGTGTGAGGCTTCTAGGATCACAGATATCCAGGGCTACAAAGCCATCATCTGACACTTCAGCTCCACCTATCACATAGGAAAGCCAGCTTTGGCCATGCCACAGATCGAATGCCTCTCCTTTAAGGCAGCTAGAACCTTCTGGATCAACGTGGCAGTGTTTGTTTACAACCCAAGTTAAAACCACCACCACACCCCATCTAAGTGCAGTCTCCATTGCCCCTTGCCCCAAAAGCCTTCCCATTCTCCCTGGCCACCTGGTTTTTTTAGCCTCCAGTTTCTAAGCTACCAGGCTGACAAAAACAGCATCAAGAAACGTCAGCCAGAAATTTTAACTGTGTCTGCAGTTCTGCCTGTGCCTTTGGGAAGACAATATTATATTCAACTTCATTTGAGGCTGGACTTCTTCATATATTCCAACTCATAACATTTTAACCTCTAGTGGCTTTTTGAACTAGAAAAGATGAAGGAGGACTAGCCTGTTGGATGTCAAGGCTGGGACAATGGGTCAACTGTGTTTAAGTCATCTGTGATATTAAATGCATCACCCTTTTATATTTTAACTTTAATTGACATTTTTAACACACATACACAAAAGTGCCCAAATCATACAAGAAGATCTCAGTGAGTTTTCAAAAATTGAGCACATCCTTAGAATTGGTACCCAAACAGAAATGGCCAATTGCAGCATTTCAGAAGCTTCCCAACTCTAACCCCACCACCACCGTGTGCCCCCTTCCAGTCCCCACCTTCCTCCACCCAAGGGAATGAAATGACTAGACTTTTAACACAGCATAGATTAGTCTGGCATCTTGTCAAACTTCACATAAAATTTAAAAACCAGTTTATTTTTTAGGCAAATCAACTTGATGGCAGTGAGCTTTTTTTGGGGGGGGGGGCTTTAATCAATATTGATACCAATTTTTTAAAAGTGTTTTTTTTTCCATAGTATTGTGGGGATTCTAATATTTAAGTGAGAGCTTAAATGCCTAAGGCATTTGACTGCTAACCAGAAGACTGGTGGTTCAAACTCACCAGCCACTCTTCAGAAGGAAGATTGGGCAACCTACTTCTGTTGTGATACTGCCTTGGAAACCCAAGGAGGGGTAGCTATGAGTCGAATCGACTCAAGGGCAGTGAGTTTGGTTTGGGAATATTTAAGTGGAGTCCCTGGGTGGTGCAAACCGTTAACATGCTCCTCTGCTAACCACAAGAGTGGAGGTTGGAGTCCACCCCGAGGCACCTCGAAAGGAAGCCCTGGCGATCTACTTTTGAAAAATAGGCCATTGAAGACCGTCTGAAGCACAGTGCTATTCTGACAACGTGGGGTTGCCCCTGAGGTTAGAACTGCCTCAACAGTAACTGGTTAATATAGTATTGGGCTGCTAACAAAAGAGTCAAGGGTTCAAACCCACCAGCCACTCCACAGAAGAAAGATGAGATAGTCTGCTTTTGTAAAGATTTACAACCTTGGAAACCCTATTGGGTAATTTTACTCTGTTCTATAGGGTCACTAAGGAGCTCTGGTGGCATAGTGCCTAAGGCATTTGACTGCTAGTCAGAAGGTTGGTGGTTCAAACCCTTCAGACATTCCGTGGAAGGAAGACTAAGCCATCTACTTCTGTAAAGATTTACCACCTGGAAAACTCAAAGAGGGTTGCTATGAGTTGAAATCAACTCAATGACAGTGAGTTTGGTTTTGGAGCTGCAGGGTCGTAGCTGCAGTGCCTCACACTCTATGTAGATGTCCAACACATATTGTTGATTAAAGAGGCAGCTGCAGGATTTTGAAGTGTAGCTGGAGCAAGTGAGTAGAAGCACCAAGAGGTGGCTCTCTTTAATTAACACTTTGTTGGGAAGAGTCCTGGGCTCCCAGTGGGATCACCCATAGTGCCCAAAGGGAATGCAGTGATTCTATTTGTAAGCTAGTGTACAAGAAGGGTTTCCACTGAGTCATATTTTCAAAAGACATCGTTTACTCTCCCGTAAACAAATGCCAATTAAAGTGTCGGATGTGACTCTCTTCCAGTCGCATAAAAATAACACGGTAACAGGGCAGTGTGCAATTTGCCACTTCTGCTTTTAATTTACAGACCAACTGCCTGCCACTTGTGTGGGTCAAAGAAGGGAGAAATAATGAGAAAAGTAGACTAAGAAGGGAAAAGAGATGGTGAAATCTGGGTCCTCCTGGTAGCTTAAAAGGCACTGTTGCTCATATTGCATCCAAATAGAAAACAAATGATATGCCTGCAACATCAACTATTTAGACTGAATCCCAGCCAAATGAAAGCAGCTGCCACTAGATTAAAAAGCCATTTTCTCAGCCAACTCAGATTAAAAAAGAAACATTTTATGAACATATTTCTTCAACTCAAGCAGATTTTTATTATTCTGTATTTCAGTGGCACATAAAAATAAAAACAGCGTCTACTGGTGTGCCATTTGCCAGAAATTTAATTTCAGATAAACATATGGCGTGAAACTAAAAATATTAGTAAGGGTATAGTCTATAAAATTCAAATCATTTTCATACATGTTGTCCTTGTTGTTGTTGTTGTGTGCCGTCGAGTCAGCCCTGACTCATAGCGACCCCTCCTTGGGTTTCCGAGGCAGTATCACTACGGAAGTAGGATTGCCCAACCTTCCTTCCGAGGAGTGGCTAGTGGGTTTGAACCGCCAGCCTTCTGGTTAGCAGTCAAGTGCCTTAGCCACTATGCTACCAGAGCTCCCAATTTTAGTCTTTAAAAAAAAAAAGAGTTGTTTTCTTTTCTAATCTCTTACACTAAAATGTTGCTGTTTATTTTCGAGGATGTTGGACAAGGGGCAGTTGGCACCTTTCTTGTGTCCCCTGTCTCTAGGGTTCTTGACAAGTGATGAACTTGGAATATGCTGTTCCTTCTTTACTGGACAGTAAAAGGCCAGGAGGACCAGCACAGAACGAGGAGTCAGCTGCAGGGATCCAGGTGAGGGGAGGGAACCCAGGCCACGTCCCACAAGCGGCAAGGTGGGAAAGTGGGGGAAAGGACAGGAAAAGGACAGGGGACTAGGACAGATGGAGGAGGCAGCAGTAGGGATCCAGGTAAGGGGAGGTTGGAGAGGTTTCGAACAGCTAAGGGAGACAAACTTTTCTGTCAGTTGGTCCTATTGTGGTGACAAGTTGCTGTGAGTCTTGAGGCTGTGCTACCGGTGTTTCAAACCCAGTGGGGTGTACATGGTGCACAGGTTTCAGCGTGGCTTACAGACTGAGACAGACTAGGAAGAAGGAAGAGGACATCCACCTCTCAAAGGATTGCCCAGGAAAAACCTTACGAATAGCAGAGAAACACTGTCTGATACATTACTGCACGACTTTATGAATACTCCGGAAACATTGTCCAATACAGAGGAGGAGGAGGAGCCACTTAAGTTAGAAGGCTCTCAAAATA